>NW_027194434.1:57500-172266 GCF_032444005.1 Ranitomeya imitator
TACCTATACCCCAATATCCCGAGGTCTTTAAACGATTGCTGACAGGGGAGAGTGAGTTCAGTAAGAATCTCATGGAAAATATTCGTAGTATTAACAGCTCATTTGCTTTCTCATTTTGTTTTTAAAAAGGGTGAGGTTTTTGTGAACAGGTAAGAGACGGCTGGGATGGCTGTTCACACACATCTCTATCTTCAGGTGTGTTCTGTACATAGAAATAGATATATAGATAGGTACATTTTTAGATAGATAGGGAAAGAATAGAGATTTTGCTTTCACATCAACATTTTTCTGCTATTTGGAGAATTTATGGTGGAAAAAAGGCTATTTCTGCACTTCCTGCCTAAGGGCTGACCCACGCCACTCTTGCTGTAAGTTGCATGCAATGTATACGGAATTTGTACTTCACTTGCGGCAGGTGCGGCACATGTGGTTTCTGCAGTTTTCGCCACAAAATCTCCACTTACCAGTGTTTTTGTTGTGGCTGCATTTAATGCAATTGCCGAAGCCGCGTTTGCTGCATTTACTGCAAGTTAACTCCAAGCTTCATCTACATTGCATGGCACTTGCTGAAAGTGTGTTGTAGGTCAGTTCTTTTGTGCCAAGTGTGGAAGTTGTATTGTTTTTAACATTACTTCTGCAAATATCAGAAACATGCAGATGTGAAAGAGGTCTGAGTATTAAGAAATAGGAATCAGTTAGTTAGGACCCATCAGTTCAAAGGCTACCGTGATGTGGTTGATGGGCATGCTTATATTAGCCCATCGGTGTACTATGAACGTTGATTTCTTAAATTTTACACTTCTGTAAAAATAAACACAAAAAATTTGGGTACACAAAAAGGCTTTTATTTCTGTTGTACCTATTAGAATTATTTAAAATGAAGGCTTAGCTAAGCCCAAGAGATGATTAAAAACGTTTCATACCAACCCATCAGATGTAAAATTACTGTGAAAATACCTGATGGGCACACAAGTATGCGCCAGTATGGGTACTAAGAGCCTTTCCACATAATAATGAAATATTTTAAAATGTCATAGAACATACCAATATACATAGTTATTGATACACATTATTTATTATTTACATTATTGTTCTTAAGCAAAGAACCGTTGTTGTGGCATTTGCCACAACACGCAAAGTTGTCGTCTGATGTCTTTCATCCCTCCCCTCATAAGCATGTTCATGGATCCTGTGTAACTGTACCTTAAATAACAAGAATTGTCAAGAGCTGGTGAGTGCAGCCATTTTTTGTTCTTTCTTACTATTATTTATTAATTGTATTATTCTTACATTTGAATAAATAAAGTATATATGGATTCTAGACTCCCGATTCTTTAGAATCGGGCTGCCATCTAGTACAGTATATAATGCCATGGATGAGGCCAGTAAGCTGAGTCACCGCTCTTATACATATATATATATATCAGTATATAATGCCATGGATGAGGCCAGTATGCTGAGTCGTTGCTCCTATACATATATATATACAGTATATAATGCCATGGATGAGGCCAGTATGCTGAGTCGTTGCTCCTATACATATATATATATACAGTATATAATGCCATGGATGAGGCCAGTATGCTGAGTCACCGCTCTTATACATATATATATATATACAGTATATAATGCCATGGATGAGGCCAGTATGCTGAGTCACCGCTCTTATACATATATATATATATACAGTATATAATGCCATGGATGAGGCCAGTAAGCTGAGTCACCGCTCTTATACATATATATATATCAGTATATAATGCCATGGATGAGGCCAGTATGCTGAGTCGTTGCTCCTATACATATATATACAGTATATACACAGTATATAATGCCATGGATGAGGCCAGTATGCTGAGTCACCGCTCTTATACATATATATATATATACAGTATATAATGCCATGGATGAGGCCAGTATGCTGAGTCGCTGCTCCTATACATATATATATATATATATACAGTATATAATGCCATGGATGAGGCCAGTATGCTGAGTCGCTGCTCCTATACATATATATATACAGTATATGTGTTCTCCAGGTTGCCTCTCCATAGCTTCTATCTTCTAGCTCTCGTTAAGTAGTTGTTGAAACAACACTGCATTAGGCCTACAAGTTGGGTCTGGGTTGTAGAGATGGTGTCTCCCGCTCCAAGGTGTTCTCCAGGTTGCCTCTCCATAGCTTCTATCTTCTAGCTCTCGTTAAGTAGTTGTTGAAACAACACTGCATTAGGCCTACAAGTTGGGTCTGGGTTGTAGAGACGGTGTCTTCCGCTCCAAGGTGTTCTCCAGGTTGCCTCTCCATAGCTTCTATCTTCTAGCTCTCGTTAAGTAGTTGTTGAAACAACACTGCATTAGGCCTACAAGTTGGGTCTGGGTTGTAGAGACGGTGTCTCCCGCTCCAACGTGTTCTCCAGGTTGCCTCTCCATAGCTTCTATCTTCTAGCTCTCGTTAAGTAGTTGTTGAAACAACACTGCATTAGGCCTACAAGTTGGGTCTGGGTTGTAGAGACGGTGTCTCCCGCTCCAAGGTGTTCTCCAGGTTGCCTCTCCATAGCTTCTATCTTCTAGCTCTCGTTAAGTAGTTGTTGAAACAACACTGCATTAGGCCTACAAGTTGGGTCTGGGTTGTAGAGACGGTGTCTCCCGCTCCAAGGTGTTCTCCAGGTTGCCTCTCCATAGCTTCTATCTTCTAGCTCTCGTTAAGTAGTTGTTGAAACAACACTGCATTAGGCCTACAAGTTGGGTCTGGGTTGTAGAGACGGTGTCTCCCGCTCCAAGGTGTTCTCCAGGTTGCCTCTCCATAGCTTCTGTAACAACTCTTCTGGCATCACAGCATGGCCTCACATCTCTCACACAATCTTACCCACTGCTCCAGGCCATGATGTGGTTTCTGTTTCATGCCAGCTCCATGTTCTGTGTCTCTGCTCTCTGCATGCCTCATGGCTATGTGTGTAGGGGGCCGGCGCCTGAACTCTCTGGTTCTTATAGGAATCAGGTGCATCTGTCTAATCAGTTACTGACCAATTATCAAGAGGCCTCCAGTATATAGTGCAGCTCCACCCTGTGCTCTGGGCCTGTGCAATGTGTTAGCTCAGTTAGTGTTTAGCTGCTGAGTTTGCCTGGCCTTGCTCTGAGTTACTCCCTCTCTGGAGGCTTTTCTCTGTGCTATTGCCTTGATCTTGTAGTCCGCCCTCCAGGAGGCAGAATATCCTGGTCCCTGTGTCTTTGTCCCTGTGTCTTGTTCCATTGCCTTGTCTGTACTTTTTTTTCTCGGTCTCCTTGTCTGTGGCTTCCTTCCCTGCTTTGTCTTTCCTTGTGTTCTCAGTCTGCTTACACTCCGCACTCTTGCGGCTCTGCACTCAGTCCTTGCTTCGCACTCTCTGGCTTTGCTCTGTGGCTCCGCTCTTTGCGGTTCTATCTGGCTCCGCCTCCTGTGTTTCTGCCCTTGGCTCCGTCTCTGCTCTTTGCTCCGCCTCCAGCGTCTCCGCTCTTGGCGTTACCTCCAGCATCTCCGCTTTTGGTTCCGCCTCCAGCGTCTCTGCTCTTGGCTCCGCCTCCAGCGTCTCCGCTCTTGGCTCCGCCTCCAGCGTCTCCGCTCTTGGCTCCGCCTCGAGGGTCTACGCTCTTGGCTCCGCCTCCAGCGTCTCCGCTCTTGGCTCTACCTCCAGCGTCTCCGCTCTTGGCTCCGCCTCCAGCGTCTCCGCCCTTGGCTCCGCCTCTTGCGGCTCCGCCCTTGGCTCTGCCTTCTCCTTCTCTTCTCTTAGTTCCACCTTCTACTTGTTACTTAGTCCTCCTGTCTGAACAGGTTCCAACCTGTTTCACATACCTGCCTGCAGACCGGTCCCTACCGGTTCTTCCTATGTTCCAGCCGTACCCGCCTGCCTACCTGAGAGCCAGCCGTGTCCGCCTGCCCGCCAGTGTCTCTGTTGTACCCGTCTGCCTGCCTGTGTCCCAGCCGTGCCCGCCTGTCAGCCAGAGTGCCAGCCGTGCCCGATCCGTTCCTTAGTGGGATCAGCAGCCACAGCCAGACATCACCCTGGAGTGGAACCTGGTAGCTTCCTATTGCACAAGTCTGACCTTACCATCAGAGGCTCCAGCGAACACCTAGGAAGCTACTTAGTTACGCCCCTTCCAGGGACGTTTGGTCTGTGGTCCAGTGGGGCCACACCCCCGTATGCCCGCGCCAACCAGTCTGGGCGCGTGCGTGACAGCTTCTATCTTCTAGCTCTCGTTAAGTAGTTGTTGAAACAACACTGCATTAGGCCTACAAGTTGGGTCTGGGTTGTATAGACGGTGTCTTCCGCTCCAAGGTGTTCTCCAGGTTGCCTCTCCATAGCTTCTATCTTCTAGTTCTCATTAAGTAGTTGTTGAACCAACACTGCATTAGGCCTACAAGTTGGGTCTGGGTTGTAGAGACGGTGTCTCCCGCTCCAATGTGTTCTCCAGGTTGCCTCTCCATAGCTTCTATCTTCTAGCTCTTGTTAAGTAGTTGTTGAAACAACACTGCATTAGACCTACAAGTTGGGTCTGGTTTGTAGAGATGGTGTCTTCCGCTCCAAGGTGTTCTCCAGGTTGCCTTTCCTGAGCTTCTATCGTCAGGCTCTTGTTAAATAGTTGTTAAATGGAACAACTGCATTTGGCCTACTAGTTGGGTTGGGGCCTACTAACAGTGTCTGCCGTTCCTTGCTGTTCTCCTGGTTTCCTGTCCTGAAATTCCATTTTCAGGCTGTCGTTAAGTAGTTGTTAATGTTACGGCACAGATTAATGCGGCTCTGCAGAAAATGGACAAACGTATAGGAGTGGTGGAGGAGAGGGTGAGCACGGCAGAAGATCACATAGTTAAGCTACAAAAAGCTGAAAAGAAGTTTGCCCAAGCAATAGCCGAGCTCGCTGCCAAAAATGAGGATCTGGAAAATAGGTCCAGAAGGAATAACATACGTATAGTGGGGCTGCCTGAAAAGACTGAGGGGAGAAATCCCACTGAGTTTGTGGAGAACTGGCTGCTGGAGAAGATTGGGAACACAGTGTTGACAAAAGTTTTTGCTGTTGAACGTGCTCATAGGGTCCCGCCGCAGCCCCCTGCCCCAGGAGCGAATCCCCGTACCATGCTTGCTAAAATACTGAACTACAGGGACAGAGACATTATCCTTAGAAAGGCTAGAGAGATGGAGGATCTGACGGCTGGAGGTCAGAAAATCGCCATTTATCCGGATTATTCTGCTGCGGTTCAGAAGCAGCGGATGAAGTTTACTGGAGTCAAGCGGCGACTGAGGGAGCTGGGAGTGCAGTACTCAGTGATGTTTCCTGCCAAGCTGAGACTGGTGGCTTTTAATAAGACACATTTCTTCCTGACACCGGAGGACGCTACCCAGTGGCTTGACACCAATGAGAAAAAGTTGAAAGGAGTGGGAGACTGACATGCCGGCGAGATTTGGCTGGAAATTGGTTTCTCGGCTGTTGGCGGAGAGTTTTGCGCTGGTTAGCGTCGGTTTTAAAAAAGTTGAGCAACTGCTGAGGGTTCTGCTAGGCCATGTTGAGGACTGGCCGGAGGGGACAGTACTGTCTACCAAATGTGGGGGAGGAGGGCTATGACGGATATTGTAAATTGGTTTGCTATTTTTCTTACATGTCATAGAAGTGCAATGTTAAGTTATAATAAAGTTAGGGGGAAATTATGTTTAGTGTGGCAGCGGGACACGAATGGAGAGGGTTAAGTGAGGGAGAGTGTTCGCAGTGGGCAGTGGAGCCCCACTCTTGCTGAGAGGAAAAATGCGTTACACTGGGGGGGTTAGGGGGGTAAGTTGGGAGGAGGTAGGGGGGCGGGAGGGGGTAGGGGGGATGGGAGGGGTGGGGCAGCTCATACTTGGGAAATTGGATAAAATGAGAAATGATGAGCCACAGGGGGGGAGAATGTATTAAAATATTGAGTTGGAATGTGAGAGGTCTGGCGGATAAAACACGGCGAGCGGCAAGTCTACAGTATGCTCAAGAGCAGAAGGTTTCAATGATATGTCTGCTGGAGACACATTTAGTGCGGGAGAGGGTGAATGTATTGAATAGGCGCTGGATACAGAAAGCGTATCATTCTACTTTCTCAACGTACTCTAGGGGTGTGTCGGTGTTGATTCCTGCTGGGGTGCAATATGAGGAGGTAATGGTAAAGGAAGATTTGGATGGTCAGTATGTGGTGGTGAAGTGTAAAATGAATGGAGTATTGATGTGTATAGTGGCAATGTATATTCCGCCCCCATACTCAAGCAAGAAGATAAGAGAGGTGCTGGAGAGGGTTGAGCGCTGGGGACCGTTACCATTACTAATAATCGGCGACCTTAATAATATATGTGATGACTTTTGGGACAAGAACAAAAACCCCCAGAATAGGACGGCGGGACATACCACTACGTTTGGGACTTATGTCGGGGAAGTGGGCATGATTGATTTATGGAGAGTTAGGCATATCGGGGAAAGGGCGTATTCATGCTACTCTCCAGCTCATGGTACTCTGTCTAGGATTGATCTGGCACTGGGTAACCGATTATTAGATACGATGGTGGGGGACGTGAGATATTTACCTAGGGCTCTCTCAGACCATAGTCCAGTTGAAGTGGAATTTAGACCAGTGGGGACACGGAACGGGAGCAGAAGGGAGTGGAAAATTCACCCTAATTGGTTACACAGTATAGATTTGGAGAAGATTAAGAAGGAACTAGGGGAATTCTTTGAGATAAATGAGGGAAGTGTAGATGTGCTTACTGTGTGGGAAGCCATGAAGGCGTACTTGAGAGGGCTGTTGTTTAGGGATATTAGCAGGTGTAAGCGGAAATCGAGAGAGGCAGAGAGGTTGGCGATTGATGGGCTGAGGGTGGCTGAGGATGAGATGGTAATAACGGGTACTCTGGAGGCTGGGAGGAGGTTGAAAGCAGCTCAAAACCAGCTAGAGGAGGTCTTGCTGAGTAAGGCTGAAAGGAAGAGGGAATTCATGAATCTGGCCTATTATCAGGAGGGTGAATCAGTGGGTCATTTACTGTCGCTGGTGGCATCTGCCCAGAGAAATACATCCTTTGTTCATTCTCTGGTGACTGGGAGTGGTGTTGCTGTTTCGGAGACTTCAGAGATTTTGGAGACTTTTGCAGATTTTTACGCAGACTTATACTCCTCTCGGGTAGATGGGTCAATGGAGGACACGGTGGCGTTCCTTGAGGAGTTGGAGCTCCCGAGGCTGAGTGACAGGGATAGGGAGGATCTGGAGGCTCCCATTACGGAAGAGGATCTGGGACGGGCATTACAGTCGATGGCTAATGGGAAGGCGCCTGGCGTAGACGGATTTCCTGCTGAAATTTATAAAAACTTGGGGGAAGTGTTGATCCCTAAATTGAAGGTGGTCTTGGAGGAGGCTAGGATTGGCGGAAGGCTGCCGGCATCTATGCGGGAGGCCACAATAGTGGTGATTCCAAAGGAGGGGAAAGACCTGACACAGCCGGATTCATATCGACCAATTTCTTTACTTACTATGGACGTTAAACTCCTGGCTAAGGTGTTGGTGATGAGGTTGACAAGTGTTATTTCTGGCCTGGTACACTCAGATCAATCTGGCTTTATGCCTGATAGGTCAACTGGGATCAACTTGCGAAGATTGTATGTAAACTTGCAACTCAGAGCTGATAACTGTGGCCAGAGAGTTATTGGATCTTTAGACGCTCACAAGGCGTTCGATAGTGTGGAGTGGGGGTATCTCTGGCAAGTGTTGCAAAGAATGGGGTTTGGACCGCAGTTCATATCCTGGATTCAATTAATGTACTCGATGCCGATGGCCAGGGTTAGGGTAAATGGGGAGTTGTCACGGACCATACAATTGGCTAGAGGGACGAGGCAGGGGTGTCCGCTTTCCCCCCTTTTGTTTGGTCTAGCAGTGGAGCCGCTGGCTGCTGCACTTCGACGGTCTGATGAGATGACGGGATTTAAATATGGGGTGATTGAAGAGAGGGTGGCGTTGTATGCGGACGACATTTTGTTGTTTCTGGCAGATCCAGTTGCATCCTTGGAAGGAGCCATTGGGATTATTGAACGATTTGGATCAGTGTCGGGGCTTAGGATAAACTGGAGTAAGTCTATCTTGTTTAAGGTGGACGATGTGGATGGGGAGCCATTGGAGAATGGGCGACTGGAGGTGACGAGTAAATTTAAGTAGCTGGGAATATGGGTATCTATGCCGGTCACTGACTATATACATGAGAATCTGACTCCAATCTTGGGTGCACTCAAGGCAAAAGCGGATGCATGGCTCAAGCTACATTTGTCTGTGGTAGGTAGGGTGAATCTTATCAAAATGATTCTGATGCCAAAAATACTGTATATTCTTCACAATGCACCGGTCTGGATACCACGTGGGAAATTTAGACAGATCAACTCTCTGTTTAGGAACTTGATTTGGGGGAGGCAACATCCGCGTATTAAACTAGAGACACTTCAGCGACCCAAGGATGATGGGGGTCTGGCATTGCCTAACCCTGAATTGTACTTCCTCGCAGCCCAGAGTCAGCATCTAAGGGGCTGGGCGCATGAAGGGTCATCTGGAGCGGTACAGCGGTTGATGGAAGTGGTGACAAAAAGAAGGCCAGTGGTACAATGTTTGGAGGATGGATCCTTGGAGAATTTGGGGAAGCTATACCCGACTTTGCTGTTGATACGCAAGCTGTGGAGTAGATTGAGGCATGTACGTGGGATCACGGACTTGACTAGATACTCGCCGATATGGCATAATAACAATCTGAAAGAATTTGAGGCATTAGGGGTACTGATAGAGTGGTTGGGCAAAGGGATTCAGTATGTGCATCAAATAATTGAACAAGGTGAACTGAAATCATTCTCCCAATTGCAGGCGGAATTTGGCCTTGGAAATGCAGGGGAGTATCAGTATCTGCGGATGAGGCATGCTTTTGGAGCTCAGAGTAGGAACGGAGGTATTAGGATTCAAAGGGATATAGTACTGGAGTATGTGTGTAATGACGGGACGACTGGAGGAGTCATATCCACTCTGTACAGGGATCTGTTGCACACTTTCCTATTGGGGTTTCCAATAATGGCGAGAGCTAAATGGGAAAGAGATCTGGGCCCAATGGATAATGAGACTTGGGAGTCGGTGTTGGAATGGATCCCAAAACTGTCGATGAGTGAACCGTATAGATTGTCACAGCTTTATGTGGTACACAGAGTTTATAGGTCTCCGATGGTGCTATATAAGGCAGGATTGCGTAATGACTCTGAATGTCCGAGGTGTAGGTCTACGGATGCAGACATTTTCCATATGATGTGGACATGTCCGAGGTTGGTTGCCTTTTGGGTGGTCGTTTTAAGTCGTATGGAAGGTGCGTATGGATGCACGGTGCCAAGGGATCCAGTTGTATGCTTGTTGGGATGCGTGGATGAGATTGGGGTGGATAAACATCTAAAGATAGCTATAGCTAGATTGTTGTACATGGCTAGGAAGGTGATAGCTAGAAACTGGATTAGGGAAGAGCCGCCGTCAAGAGGAGAATTCCTCCAGTACGTAAAACAGGGCCTGACACTAGAAAAAGGGATTTATAAGAAGAAAGGGAAAACTGAAAAGTTCAATAAAATGTGGTCTCCATGGATTGCTATGGGATAGTAAGGTGAAGTGTGGCTTATACGATTGGTTGAGGGATTAGACACTCAATTGTTTTAATGATGGTAGTAATTAACAAGACGAGCTGCTTTGTGGGGTGGGGGAGGGGGGCTTTGGGATCGAAGGGGGTTGTTTGAAGGGAGAGGGGGGAAAAATACTCTGTATTGAAAATGCAAATGAAACATGTTAATTGTACTGTTATTCTTAATAAAAATTTATTTGAACAAAAAAAAAAAAAGTAGTTGTTAATGTTAGACTGCATTTGGCCTACTAGTTGGGTTGGGGCCTACTATTGGTGTCTGCCGCTCCTTGCTGTTCTCCTCCACTGAACAAAGCTGTGCCGCCTGTTTACTACTGTTGCCAATTTTGAACTGCATTTAGACTACTTACTGATTTGGGCCTACTCTCTGTGTCAGCCTCTCATTACAGTCGTCCTCCATTGAACAAAGCAATGCCCCCTGGTTAGTCCTGTTACCAATTTTGAACTGCATTTAGCCCACTTTATTCTTTGGGTCCATATCTGTGTTTCCTCCTCATCCTGCCCATTGCCCAGCCAGTGATAGAAGAGTCTGCTGGTACATTGACCCATAACGCAACATTCGCCGTGCACGCTACACAGCAAGATTGTAACCCTGCTGAAAGTCAGGTTCCTCTTCCCGCATACCATACCACCTTACACTGGGACAAAGAGGAAGGTGCAGATGAAAGTGCAGGTTCCTTCATCAGGTGGGGGGAGGAATACTCGTTGGCGACGTCACTGGCACAGGGCCCCTCATAGTACGCAAAAGTGTCGCTGCCGGTGGGAGGCGCCCCCGCCGTGCAAACACACCGCCGTACTTTGAGAGGCCCTGTGCCAGTGCCAATGCCAACGAGTGGGCCCCCCCTGCTTGCTCAGGATCACAGCACTTGCAAAGTTGAAATACTTATCTCTCCCTGCTCCACTGCCGTGACGTGGTCCAGATTTCCTGGGCCCACTAAATACTTGAACCAGCCCTACCCCCCACAACTTTAGCCAAATGACTCCCAATTTCCAATGCCTTACTATTATTATAAGGTAAATTAAGATTGACGAGCTTCAGTAACAAGAATGGATGTTTTTGCCATTAAAATGGGCACTGTACATGTTTTCCTGGCCTCCACTCACTGCCGAATATGCTCCCCCATTGACTTGCATTGGATTTTGTGTTTCGGTCGATCCCCGACTTTTCGCGATAATCGGCCGATTCCATTCGACTCGACTTTTGAGATAGTCGGGTTTCGCAAAACCCGACTCGACCCTAAAAAACTAAAAGTCGCTCAACCCTAGTGCTGATGTAAAGTAGACATGTGAGAAATATTACTTATTAAGTATTTTGTGTGACATATCTGTGTGTGTAAAGCAGGATGGCACCATTGAAGCTCTAAAAAACTATAGGGAGAAAAATACTTTATCTAAAAAACTAATTAAAGCTGCCAAAAAGGAAACAGAGAAGCACATTGCTAAGGAGAGTAAAACTAATCCCAAACTGTTCTTCAACTATATCAATAGTGAAAGAATAAAAACTGAAAATGTAGGCCCCTTAAAAAATAGTGAGGAAAGAATGGTTGTAGATGACGAGGAAAAACTAACATATTAAACACCTTCTTCTCCACGGTATTCACGGTGGAAAATGAAATGCTAGGTGAAATCCCAAGAAACAATGAAAACCCTATATTAAGGGTCACCAATCTAACCCAAGAAGAGGTGCGAAACCGGCTAAATAAGATTAAAATAGATAAATCTCCGGGTCCGGATGGCATACACCCACGAGTACTAAGAGAACTAAGTAATGTAATAGATAAACCATTATTTCTTATTTTTAGTGACTCTATAGCGACAGGGTCTGTTCCGCAGGACTGGCGCATAGCAAATGTGGTGCCAATATTCAAAAAGGGCTCTAAAAGTGAACCTGGAAATTATAGGCCAGTAAGTCTAACCTCTATTGTTGGTAAAATATTTGAAGGGTTTCTGAGGGATGTTATTCTGGATTATCTCAATGAGAATAACTGTTTAACTCCATATCAGCATGGGTTTATGAGAAATCGCTCCTGTCAAACCAATCTAATCAGTTTTTATGAAGAGGTAAGCTATAGGCTGGACCACGGTGAGTCATTGGACGTGGTATATCTCGATTTTTCCAAAGCGTTTGATACCGTGCCGCACAAGAGGTTGGTACACAAAATGAGAATGCTTGGTCTGGGGGAAAATGTGTGTAAATGGGTTAGTAACTGGCTTAGTGATAGAAAGCAGAGGGTGGTTATAAATGGTATAGTCTCTAACTGGGTCACTGTGACCAGTGGGGTACCGCAGGGGTCAGTATTGGGACCTGTTCTCTTCAACATATTCATTAATGATCTGGTAGAAGGTTTACACAGTAAAATATCGATATTTGCAGATGATACAAAACTATGTAAAGCAGTTAATACAAGAGAAGATAGTATTCTGCTACAGATGGATCTGGATAAGTTGGAAACTTGGGCTGAAAGGTGGCAGATGAGGTTTAACAATGATAAATGTAAGGTTATACACATGGGAAGAGGGAATCAATATCACCATTACACACTGAACGGGAAACCACTGGGTAAATCTGACAGGGAGAAGGACTTGGGGATCCTAGTTAATGATAAACTTACCTGGAGCAGCCAGTGCCAGGCAGCAGCTGCCAAGGCAAACAGGATCATGGGGTGCATTAAAAGAGGTCTGGATACACATGATGAGAGCATTATACTGCCTCTGTACAAATCCCTAGTTAGACCGCACATGGAGTACTGTGTCCAGTTTTGGGCACCAGTGCTCAGGAAGGATATAATGGAACTAGAGAGAGTACAAAGGAGGGCAACAAAATTAATAAAGGGGATGGGAGAACTACAATACCCAGATAGATTAGCGAAATTAGGATTATTTAGTCTAGAAAAAAGACGACTGAGGGGCGATCTAATAACCATGTATAAGTATATAAGGGGACAATACAAATATCTCGCTGAGGATCTGTTTATACCAAGGAAGGTGACGGGCACAAGGGGGCATTCTTTGCGTCTGGAGGAGAGAAGGTTTTTCCACCAACATAGAAGAGGATTCTTTACTGTTAGGGCAGTGAGAATCTGGAATTGCTTGCCTGAGGAGGTGGTGATGGCGAACTCAGTCGAGGGGTTCAAGAGAGGCCTGGATGTCTTCCTGGAGCAGAACAATATTGTATCATACAATTATTAGGTTCTGTAGAAGGACGTAGATCTGGGTATTTATTATGATGGAATATAGGCTGAACTGGATGGACAAATGTCTTTTTTCGGCCTTACTAACTATGTTACTATGTTACTATGTTATTTAAGGGCATGAAAATTCAAAGTTGGAAAATTTGAAAATTTGAATTTTTTTTGCCAAATTTCTGTTTTTTTCACAAATAAACGCAAGTTATATCGAAGAAATTTTACCACTATCAAGAGGTACAATATGTCACGGGAAAACATTGTCAGAATCAGCAGGATCCGTTGAAGCGCTCCAGATTTATAACCTCATAAAGGGACAGTGGTGAGAATTGTAAAAATTTGCCTTGTCATTAACGTGCAATACACCCTTGGGGTAAAGGGGTTAAAGCTCCAGCTATTAAAAAAAACACCTGCTGGAGTGGTGCTTTAATAATTTAATAAGCAAATTTTTATAAAGTTAATAAAGTCTTGGAATAAATGTTATGAATAAATGTTGAAATAAAAGTCTTGGAATAACTGCGTAATCATGACATGGAGCACCTGCTGCATGAGGCCCCCAATATCACTGGCGTTATCAGGCGGTCAGGCGTCCATGTTTGCTATGTGCATGTGTCCGCTAGAAAGGTTTGGCTTCTCTCAATAGAGAATTGAGAAAAGCCAAAAGAGTCATCACATGACGCCTGTGGACATCAGCAATGCTGAGGCCATTGTTACTGTACATGGGGGGACTCAGGACATTATTAAATGTCAAGTGGGCCCTTAAGAAGCATTACTGTTCATAGGGGCACCAGTGGCATAGCTACCGGGTGGTAGAGAATTCTGAGCTGGCTGTCAGTCAGTGCCGGGGCACGGTTACAGCTGCCGCTCTCTATACACAGAGCAGTGACTGAAACTGTGCAGACGCCGCCCCTATGACTGGAAGAGCGAGGCTGCCGGGAGAAATAAAGTTAATTTCCTCCTTCCAGGGGGACTCTCTCGCTGCATGGTGTAAGAACGCTATTAACTATTACACTGTGTTTTGGGGGAGCAGCGGGGACATAATTCCATGTATAGGGGAACTCTGTTGGACATCGTACTGTATGTACAGGAGCTGCAGGCCCATCCTACTGTGTATAAGGGAGCTGTGAGATCATCATATTGTGTATGGGGGAGCTGTGGGCTTGCCATACTGTGTATAGGGGAGCTGTGAAGGTATTATACTGTGCATAAGGGAGCAGTTGGCCCATTATACTGTATATAGGGAACCTCTGGGGGGCATAACACTTTCTATAGTGGAGCTCTGTTGGCATTATACTGTGTATAGAGGAGCTGTGGGATCATCATTCTTTGTATAGGGGAGCAGTGGGCTCATCATACTGTATAGAAGGGAGCAGTGGGGACATCATACGGTGTATAGGGGAGTTGTGGGCTCACTATACTATGTAAAGGGGAGCAGTTGGGACATCAAACTGTGTATAGAGAAATTGTGGGATCATCATACTGTGTATAGGGGAGCATAATACTTTCTATAGTGGAGCTCTGTTGGCATTATACTGTGTATAGTGGAGCAGTGGGCTCATCATACTGTATAGAGGGGAGCAGTGAGGACATCACACTGTGCATAGGGGAGCAGTGGGCTCATCATACTGTGTATAGAAGAGCTGTGGGATCATCATTCTGTGTATAGGGGAGCTGTGGGGGCACTATACTGTGTACAGGGAAGCTGTGGGCCCCCCATACTGTGTATAGTGGAGCTGTACATGGGAGGAACTTAGGAGACATTATTAAATCTTAATTGGGCACTTAAGCATTATTGCTATGGGGCAGTCAGACTATTGTGACCTTTAAAGCTGCATATGGGATATTATTACTTTTTAGGGACAAAAAGTGGAGAGCACTAGCACAGGGCACTAATTTTCTAGGAAGGCATTTTACTATTTAGCGAGCACAAAGGAGTCATTATTACTATGTAAGGGGCACAGTGGTGGCATTAGTGTGATGCCCCAGGGTCCTGGTCATCACAGTGGCATTGCTTTCCTCAAGGGGAGATGTCACACTTGGAAGCGATGAAGGATAACTCTCACCAGGTAACACAAACATGTAACTTGTTCACACTCCAGGCCACAAGGGGGAGCTGTTGATCCTAATTTCTAGGTGACTCGCCTGCATTTAGAGATATATTGTTGTTTGGAGGGAATGTTAGTCAGATAGTGCCCGAGAGCAGACTGGAGCAGTCTGAGGGAGGAAGAACGTATGAGGAGCCGTGCAGCCACGAGAAAGTGCTGCAGCTCCTAGACAGAGATAATACAGACAGCCAAACAGATTGTAGTGAGCGTGTGGAAGAGCGAAGCACATGAGAAGGAACACCAGTGGAGCAGAGCAGTGAATTAGCTACCTCCCTGGCTGGCGCAGATTACCGGTAGCCGGAACACTGAGGTTGTGAGGGACTCCAGGACTGACAGCAGAAACCAGCAGGACAGCTGGATTAGGCTAGGGTCACATTGCGTTAGTGCAATCCGTTTAGCGCTAGCGGATTGCGCTAACGCAATGTTTTCTATGGGGCTGCGGTCGGTGTCGCGGTAACATCCCCGCTCTCGCAGATCCCCGATCTGCGAGAGCGGAGAACGGACCGCGGGCGCGCCTCGGACGCTGCAAGCAGCGTCCGCGGCGCGCCAGGAATCACCGGCGCGTCGCTAGCGCGTGCCGAACATGGCACGCGCTAGTGAAGCGTGTTCCCATTGCCTTCAATGGGCGCGTTAACGGACGCGTTGCACGGCGTTAATTTCGCCGTGCAACGCTGTCCGTTAAACGCGGTCCCATAACGCAATGGGAACCCAGCCTTACACATCACGTCACCTGTTCGCCCTAATACCCAGGAGGCACAGTGACACAGAGCCGCGACATGATAGAGACCCTGTAAAAAGGCTCGAGTCACCTGCCATACGGGTTAAGGTCCCATCTTTATGGAGATAATTTTTAAAGTTCACTGCATTCTCTTGTGGATATCATGCAAAAAAAAATCTAAATTTATTATAGCATACTCTGTGAGCGTAACAGAATCTTAAACAATAAGCGACATACAAGAAAAACGTTTCGGCTCCGCCGGAGCCTTTATCACAAATCGCTGTAAATAGAGAAAAGAAACAAAATAAATAAGTAAAACCAGAATGGAAATTCAAAATAATCGGGCCTCACTTTGCTGAATCTATTTCATCCCTACATTTGTCTTATCATCTTACTCACAGTCATTATATGTGGGGGGCTGCCTTTTCCTTTGGGGTATTTCTCTGAGGCAAGGTAGGCTGATTTTTCTATCTTCAGGCTAGTTAGTTTCTCAGGCTGTGCCGAGTTGCATAGGGAGCGTTAGGCGCAATCCACAGCTGCCTCTAGTTGTGTTTGGAGAGGATCAGGGATTGCGGTCTACAGAGTTCCCACGTCTCAGAGCTCGTTCTATTATTTTGGGTTATTGTCAGATCACTGTATGTGCTCTGATCGCTATGTACATTGTGTTACTGAATTGCCTATCATAACAGTACAGGAAGCCAAAGTACGAATGATTCTCAATAGAGGGAAAAAAGAAGTTCTGAGACCATTTTTTTTTTCTCTGCTCTGTGTTCAGTCTTTTTTTTCCCCTAGACATTTGGGTGCTTCAGGACACAGGTGTTACTATGGACATTAAAGGTCTGTCTTCATGTGTGGATCAGCTCACGGCAAGAGTTCAAGATATTCAAAATTTTGTGGTTCAGAATTCTTTGTTAGAACCGAGAATTCCTATTCCAGATTTGTTTTTTGGAGATAGAACTAAATTTCTGAGTTTCAAGAATAATTGTAAACTGTTTCTGGCTTTGAAACCTCGCTCTTCTGGTGACCCAGCGCAACAGGTTAGGATCATCATTTCTTTTTTGCGGGGCGACCCTCAGGACTGGGCATTTTCTCTTGCGTCAGGAGATCCTGCATTAAGTAATATCGATGCGTTTTTCCTGGCGCTTGGATTGCTGTACGATGAGCCTAATTCAGTAGATCAGGCAGAAAAAAAATTGCTGTCTCTTGGTCAGGCTCAGGATGAGATAGAGCTATTTTGCCAGAAATTTAGAAAATGGTCCGTGCTCACTCAATGGAATGAATCTGCGCTTGCTGCCATTTTCAGAAAGGGTCTCTCTGAAGCCATTAAGGATGTCATGGTGGGATTTCCTATGCCCGCTGGTTTGAATGAGTCTATGTCTTTGGCCATTCAGATCGGTCGACGCTTGCGCGAGCGTAAATCTGTGCACCATTTGGCGGTATTACCTGAGATTAAACCTGAGCCTATGCAGTGCGATAGGACTATGACCAGAGTTGAACGGCAAGAACACAGACGTCTGAATGGGCTGTGTTTCTACTGTGGTGATTCCACTCATGCTATCTCTGATTGTCCTAAGCGCACTAAGCGGTTCGCTAGGTCTGCCGCCATTGGTACTGTACAGTCAAAATTTCTTCTGTCCGTTACCTTGATATGCTCCTTGTCGTCGTATTCTGTCATGGCGTTTGTGGATTCAGGCGCTGCCCTGAATTTGATGGACTTGGATTATGCTAAACATTGTGGGTTTTTCTTGGAGCCCTTGCAGTGTCCTATTCCATTGAGAGGAATTGATGCTACACCTTTGGCCAAGAATAAGCCTCAGTACTGGACCCAGCTGACCATGTGCATGGCTCCTGCACATCAGGAGGTTATTCGCTTTCTGGTGTTGCATAATCTGCATGATGTGGTCGTGTTGGGGTTGCCATGGCTACAAGCCCATAATCCAGTATTGGATTGGAATTCCATTTTGGTGTCCAGCTGGGGTTGTCAGGGGGTACATGGTGATGTTCCATTTCTGTCAATTTCGTCATCCACCCCTTCTGAGGTTCCAGAGTTCTTGTCTGATTACCGGGATGTATTTGATGAGCCCAAGTCCGATGCCCTACCTCCGCATAGGGATTGTGATATCAATTTGATTCCTGGTAGTAAATTCCCAAAAGGTCGACTGTTTAATTTATCCGTGCCTGAGCACACCGCTATGCGCAGTTATGTGAAGGAATCCCTGGAGAAGGGGCATATTCGCCCATCATCGTCGCCATTAGGAGCAGGGTTCTTTTTTGTAGCCAAGAAGGATGGTTCGCTGAGACCGTGTATAGATTACCGCCTTCTTAATAAGATCACTGTTAAATTTCAGTATCCCTTGCCATTGTTATCTGATTTATTTGCTCGGATTAAGGGGGCTAGTTGGTTCACTAAGATAGATCTTCGTGGTGCGTATAATCTGGTGAGAATCAGGCAAGGCGATGAATGGAAAACTGCATTTAATACGCCCGAGGGTCATTTTGAGTATCTAGTGATGCCGTTCGGACTTGCCAATGCTCCATCAGTGTTTCAGTCTTTTATGCATGACATCTTCCGTGAGTACCTGGATAAATTCCTGATTGTGTACTTGGATGACATTTTGATCTTCTCGGATGATTGGGAGTCTCATGTGAAGCAGGTCAGAACGGTTTTTCAGGTCCTGCGTGCTAATTCCTTGTTTGTGAAGGGATCAAAGTGTCTCTTTGGTGTGCAGAAGGTTTCATTTTTGGGGTTCATCTTTTCCCCTTCTACTATCGAGATGGATCCGGTTAAGGTCCAAGCCATCCATGATTGGACTCAGCCGACATCTCTGAAAAGTCTGCAAAAGTTCCTGGGCTTTGCTAATTTTTATCGTCGCTTCATCTGCAATTTTTCTAGTATTGCCAAACCATTGACCGATTTGACCAAGAAGGGTGCTGATTTGGTCAATTGGTCTTCTGCTGCTGTGGAAGCTTTTCAGGAGTTGAAGCGTCGTTTTTGTTCTGCCCCTGTGTTGTGTCAACCAGATGTTTCTCTTCCGTTCCAGGTCGAGGTTGATGCTTCTGAGATTGGAGCAGGGGCGGTTTTGTCACAAAGAGGTTCTGGTTGCTCAGTGATGAAACCATGCGCTTTCTTTTCCAGGAAGTTTTCGCCTGCTGAGCGAAATTATGATGTGGGCAACCGAGAGTTGCTGGCCATGAAGTGGGCATTCGAGGAGTGGCGTCATTGGCTTGAGGGAGCTAAGCATCGCATGGTGGTATTGACTGATCATAAGAACTTGACTTATCTCGAGTCTGCCAAGCGCTTGAATCCTAGACAGGCCCGTTGGTCGTTGTTTTTTGCCCGTTTTGACTTTGTGATTTCGTACCTTCCGGGCTCTAAAAATGTGAAGGCGGATGCTCTGTCTAGGAGTTTTGTGCCCGACTCTCCGGGTTTATCTGAGCCGGCGGGTATCCTCAAGGAAGGAGTCATTGTGTCTGCCATCTCCCCTGATTTGCGGCGGGTGCTGCAAAAATTTCAGGCTAATAAACCTGATCGTTGTCCAGCGGAGAAACTGTTTGTCCCTGATAGGTGGACGAATAAAGTTATCTCTGAACTTCCTTGTTCGGTGTTGGCTGGTCATCCTGGAATCTTTGGTACCAGAGAGTTAGTGGCTAGATCCTTTTGGTGGCCGTCTCTGTCGCGGGATGTGCGTACTTTTGTGCAGTCCTGTGGGATTTGTGCTCGGGCTAAGCCCTGCTGTTCTCGTGCCAGTGGGTTGCTTTTGCCCTTGCCGGTCCCGAGAGGCCTTGGACACATATCTCTATGGATTTTATTTCTGACCTTCCCGTTTCTCAAAAGATGTCTGTCATTTGGGTGGTCTGTGATTGCTTTTCTAAGATGGTCCATCTGGTACCCTTGTCTAAATTGCCTTCCTCCTCTGATTTGGTGCCTTTGTTCTTCCAGCATGTGGTTCGTTTGCATGGCATTCCGGAGAACATCGTTTCTGACAGAGGTACCCAGTTTGTTTCGAGGTTTTGGCGAGCCTTTTGTGGTAGGATGGGCATTGACTTGTCTTTTTCCTCGGCTTTCCATCCTCAGACTAATGGCCAGACCGAACGAACCAATCAGACCTTGGAAACATATCTGAGATGCTTTGTTTCTGCTGATCAGGATGACTGGGTGTCCTTTTTGCCTTTGGCTGAGTTCGCCCTTAATAATCGGGCCAGCTCGGCTACCTTGGTTTCGCCGTTTTTCTGCAATTCTGGGTTCCATCCTCGTTTCTCTTCAGGACAGCTTGAGTCTTCGGACTGTCCTGGTGTGGATACTGTGGTGGACAGGTTGCAGCAGATTTGGACTCAGGTAGTGGACAATTTGACCTTGTCCCAGGAGAAGGCTCAACTTTTCGCTAATCGCAGACGCCGTGTGGGTCCCCGACTTCGTGTTGGGGATCTGGTTTGGTTATCTCCTCGTCATATTCCTATGAAGGTTTCCTCTCCTAAGTTTAAACCTCGTTTTATTGGTCCGTATAGGATTTCTGAGGTTCTTAATCCTGTGTCTTTTCGTCTGACCCTCCCAGATTCTTTTTCCATACATAATGTATTCCATAGGTCGTTGTTGCGGAGATACGTGGCACCTATGGTTCCATCTGTTGAGCCTCCTGCCCCGGTTTTGGTGGAGGGGGAGTTGGAGTATATTGTGGAGAAGATTTTGGATTCTTGTGTTTCTAGACGGAAACTCCAGTATCTGGTTAAATGGAAGGGTTATGCTCAGGAAGATAATTCCTGGGTTTTTGCCTCTGATGTCCATGCTCCCGATCTTGTTCGTGCCTTTCATGTGGCTCATCCTGGTCGGCCTGGGGGCTCTGGTGAGGGTTCGGTGACCCCTCCTCAAGGGGGGGGTACTGTTGTGAATTCTGTGGCAGAGTTCACTCCTGTGGTCACTAGTGGTACTTCGGCTGATTCTCTCTGGGAGCTATTGTTTGTGGAGGAAAGTGGTACTGCAGCTTCTGAGTTTCCTCCCTCAGGTGATCTGGTGAGGTCGTTAGCTGCTTCTCTACTTAACTCCACCTGATGCTTTGATCCATGCTTCCTGTCAATGTTCCAGTGTTGGACTTGTGTTTCTCTGGATCATTCCTGTGGCCTGCTGCTCTGCATAGCTAAGTGCTTCTTTGCTATTTGTTGCTATTTTTTCTGTCCAGCTTGTCTATTTGTTTTGCTGGAAGCTCTGGGACGCAAAGGGTGTACCTCCGTGCCGTTAGTTCGGTACGGAGGGTCTTTTTGCCCCCTTTGCGTGGTTTTCTTTAGGGTTTTATGTAGACCGCAAAGTTATCTTTACTCTCCTCGTTCTGTCTAGAATATCGGGCCTCACTTTGCTGAATCTATTTCATCCCTACGTTTGTCTTTTCATCTTACTCACAGTCATTATATGTGGGGGGCTGCCTTTTCCTTTGGGGTATTTCTCTGAGGCAAGGTAGGCTGATTTTTCTATCTTCAGGCTAGTTAGTTTCTCAGGCTGTGCCGAGTTGCATAGGGAGCGTTAGGCGCAATCCACAGCTGCCTCTAGTTGTGTTTGGAGAGGATCAGGAATTGCGGTCTACAGAGTTCCCACGTCTCAGAGCTCGTTCTACTATTTTGGGTTATTGTCAGATCACTGTATGTGCTCTGATCGCTATGTACATTGTGTTACTGAATTGCCTATCATAACAAATGGCCACACATGATGCTCCATACTGTATAATGGCCGCGCATGATGCTCCATACTGTATAATGGCCACACATGATGCTCCATACTGTATAATGACCCCACATGATGCTCCATACTGTATAATGGCCTCACATGATGCTCCATACTGTATAATGGCCACACATGATGCTCCATACTGTATAATGGCCACACATGATGCTCCATACTGTATAATGGCCGCACATGATGCTCCATACTGTATAATGGCCACACATGATGCTCCATACTGTATAATGACCCCACATGATGCTCCATACTGTATAATGGCCACACATGATGCTCCATACTGTATAATGGCCACACATGATGTTCAATACTGTATAATGGCCACACATGATGCTCCATACTGTATAATGGCCACACATGATGCTCTATACTGTATAATGGCCACACATGATGCTCAATACTGTATAATGGCCCCACATGATGCTCCATACTGTATAATTACCCCACATGATGCTCAATACTGTATGATGCCCCCTCCCATCTTGTATGCATGGCTAATCTCCCTCCCATCCCATATGCATGGCTCATATTCCCCCCTCCTCCTGTATGCATGGCTCATATTCCCCCCCTACAGTATGCATGGCTCATATTTCCCCCCTCCTGTATGATGGCTCATAATCCCCCCCTCCTGTATGCATGGCTCATAATTCCCCCCCACCTCCTGTATGCATGGCTCATATTCCACCACCGTCCCCCTCCTGTATGTATGGCTCATAATTCCCCCCCTGTATGCATGGCTCATAATTCCCCCCCCCTCCTGTATGCATGGCTCATATTCCCCCCCTCCTGTATGCATGGCTCATAATTCCCCCCTGTATGCATGGCTCATATCCCCCCTCCTGTATGCATGGCTCATAATTCCCCCCCTCCTGTATGCGTGGCTCATAATTCCCCCCCTGTATGCATGGCTCATATTCCCCCCCTCCTGTATGCATGACTCATAATTCCCCCCCTGTATGCATGGCTCATAACCCCCCTCCTGTATGCATGGCTCATAATTCCCCCCCTCCTGTATGCATGGCTCATAATTTCCCCCCTGTATGCATGGCTCATATCCCCCCCTCCTGTATGCATGGCTCATAATTCCCCACCCCCTGTATGCATGGCTCATATCCCCCCTCCTGTATGCATGGCTCATAATTCCCCCCCTCCTGTATGCATGGCTCATATTTCCCCCGCTGTATGCATGGCTCATATTCCCCCCCCCTGTATGCATGGATCATAATCCCCCCGTATGCATGGCTCACCTCTCCACCCCCCCCCGCTCCTTCTCTCATGGCTCTGCTCCCCGTCCTCTTTCTTCCCCCGTCCCTCATACTCACCTGTCCCGCCGACATCCCTCTGGCTCTGTCTCAACTCCCGGCGCAGCACCTTCTTCCTGAGTGAGCGGTCATGTGGTACCGCTCATTAAGGTTCATGAATATGCGCATATTCATGACCTTAATGAGAAGTACCACGTGGTCGGTCGGGAGGTGACCCAGGACTTTAAAAAAAAAAAAAAAACCTTGCTCAGGTGCCGCCACCCCGCATCGTCCCCGCCCTAGGCACGTGCCCTCAAGTGCCTAGTGGCAAATATGGCCCTGGTAACCGTGCACTTCCATTACTCTTATATATATATGATCCAGTCCTGTCTCAGTATACTAGCATTTTTTCATGTATATTTGTATATGTGTGTATATATCTTTATGTAGGATTCCTAGTCCACAGATTCAGGTGGACCTGTCGTTATTTTTCCCCTTCATTTACAGATTGTGTGTATATACTTTGTATATATTTATTTGCACCAGGAGGACCCCACGCTATATAGATTAGTCACAGATGTTCTTTATTATTTTGAATTTCCATTCTGGTTTTATTTATTTGGTTTCTTTTCTCTCTATTTACAGCGATTGGTGACAAAGGCTCCGGCGTTTTTCTTGTATGTCGCTTATTGTTTAAGATTCTGTTACGCTCCCAGATTATGCTATAATACATTTTGATTTTTTTTGCATGATATCCACAAGAGAGTGCGGTGAACTTTAAAAATGATCTAGATTGGGGCCATTCGGTCCATTACACCAGCACCTCGCCTTATCAGGTAGAGTGCACGCTAAATTTATATCTATCCACCTTTATGGAGGACAGAGAGAACTGTGAGGACCTTATCAGAAGCCATAGGCAGTAAGGAACTACAACACCACCGCACTATGAGGAAGGCTTTTAACTCCACCTGGTAAAGGGTGCTCTGAACTTGCTTCCAAGCCGTCCGGACCCTGCCTGTACCTGTGGGCTGGTGCCCTGGACTGTGGATGCCTGAAGTCTACAGTAAACCTGGTAAAGATACTGCAAACCTGTGTCCTCCATTCTTTACTGCACCATTCACCATCTTCCATCTACACACCGGGAGCCCTGGGGACATACTTCACCTGTAGGAAGTTATACGATCTAGCTGCCATAACATCACCCCAGAGGACCCCTTAAAGCAGCGTCGGTCACCCTGACCGAATACCACAGGTGGCGTCACAAACACAAACTATAATCAATACCCCTTTTTACATGGGTGCCCAGGGCTACAGACCGGGTCGCCACCATGACATCCCCTGTGAATACCGGACCCGGAACCGGGTACCCCACGGCCCTGGCGGGCGACTATTATATTGGGCGGTAAGGGGAGACGTTATTGTACCACACAGCAGGTGCAGTAATAGGGACACATATGGCAGCAGCGGCTCAGTATTGGGGTATCAGGTGCAGTAATAGGGACACATACGGCAGCAGCGGCTCAGTATTGGGGTATCAGGTGCAGTAATAGGGACACACACGGCAGCAGCGGCTCAGTATTGGGGTATCAGGTGCAGTAATAGGGACACATACGGCAGCAGCAGCTCAGTATTGGGGTATCAGGTGCAGTAATAGGGACACATACGGCAGCAGTGGCTCAGTATTGGGGTATCAGGTGCAGTAGTAGGGACACATACGGCAGCGGCGGCTCAGTATTGGGGTATTAGGTGCAGTAATAGGGGCACATATGGCAGCAGCGGCTCAGTATTGGGGTATCAGGTGCAGTAATAGGGACACCTACAGCAGCGGCTCAGTACTGGGGTATCAGGTGCAGTAATAGGGACACATACGGCAGCAGCGGCTCAGTATTGGGGCATCAGGTGCAGTAATAGGGACACATACTGCAGCAGCGGCTCAGTATTGGGGCATCAGGTGCAGTAATAGGGACACATACGGCAGCAGCGGCTCAGTATTGGGGTATCAGGTGCAGTAATAGGGACACATACGGCAGCAGTGGCTCAGTATTGGGGTATCAGGGGCAGTAACAGGGACACATACGGCAGCAGTGGCTCAGTATTGGGGTATCAGGGGCAGTAACAGGGACACATACAACAGCAGCGGCTCAGTATTGGGGTATCAGGTGCAGTAATAGGGACACATACGGCAGCGGCGGCTCAGTATTGGGGTATCAGGTGCAGTAATAGGGACACATACGGCAGCAGCGACTCAGTATTGGGGTATTAGGTGCAGTAATAGGGGCACATATGGCAGCAGCGGCTCAGTATTGGGGTATCAGGGGCAGTAATAGGGACACCTACAGCAGCGGCTCAGTACTGGGGTATCAGGTGCAGTAATAGGGACACATACGGCAGCAGCGGCTCAGTATTGGGGCATCAGGTGCAGTAATAGGGACACATACGGCAGCAGCGGCTCAGTATTGGGGCATCAGGTGCAGTAATAGGGACACATACGGCAGCAGCGGCTCAGTATTGGGGTATCAGGTGCAGTAATAGGGACACATACGGCAGCAGTGGCTCAGTATTGGGGTATCAGGGGCAGTAACAGGGACACATATGGCAGCAGTGGCTCAGTATTGGGGTATCAGGGGCAGTAACAGGGACACATACAACAGCAGCGGCTCAGTATTGGGGTATCAGGTGCAGTAATAGGGACACATACGGCAGCAGCGGCTCAGTATTGGGGTATCAGGTGTAGTAATAGGGACACATACGGCAGCAGCGGCTCAGTATTGGGGTATCGGGCAGTAATAGGGACACATACGGCAGCAGCGGCTCAGTATTGTGATATCAGGTGAAGTAATAGGGACACATACGGCAGCAGCGGCTCAGTATTGGGGTATCAGGTGCAGTAATAAGGACACATACGGCAGCAGCGGCTCAGTATTGGGGTATCAGGTGCAGTAATAGGGACACATACGGCAGCAGCGGCTCAGTATTGGGGTATCAGGTGCAGTAATAGGGACACATATGGCAGCAGTGGCTCAGTATAGGGGTATCAGGGGCAGTAATAGGGACACATACGGCAGCAGCGGCTCAGTATTGGGGTATCAGGGGCAGTAATAGGGACACATACGGCAGCAGTGGCTCAGTATTGGGGTATAAGGGGCAGTAATAGGGACACATACGGCAGCAGCGGCTCAGTATTGTGATATCAGGTGCAGTAATAGGGACACATACGGCAGCAGCGGCTCAGTATTGGGGTATCAGGTGCAGTAATAGGGACACATATGGCAGCAGTGGCTCAGTATTGGGGTATCAGGTGCAGTAATAGGGACACATACGGCAGCAGCGGCTCAATATTGGGGTATTAGGGGCAGTAACAGGGACACATACGGCAGCAGTGGCTCAGTATTGGGGTATCAGGGGCAGTAACAGGGACACATATGGCAGCAGCGGCTCAGTATTGGGGTATCAGGGGCAGTAATAGGGACACATACGGCAGCAGCGGCTCAGTATTGGGATATCAGGGGCAGTAACAGGGACACATGGCAGCAGCGGCTCAGTATTGGGGTATCAGGGGCAGTAACAGGGACACATATGGTAGCAGCGGCTCAGTATTGGGGTATCAGGGGCAGTAATAGGGACACATACGGCAGCAGCGGCTCAATATTGGGATATCAGGGGCAGTAACAGGGACACATATGGCAGCAGCGGCTCAGTATTGGGGTATCAGGGGCAGTAATAGGGACACATACGGCAGCAGCGGCTCAGTATTGGGGTATCAGGGGCAGTAACAGGGACACATAT
Organism: Ranitomeya imitator; assembly: GCF_032444005.1. NCBI lineage: Eukaryota > Metazoa > Chordata > Amphibia > Anura > Dendrobatidae > Ranitomeya > Ranitomeya imitator. The sequence continues at coordinate 83,947 of NW_027194434.1, forward strand.
GGCAGCAGCGGCTCAGTATTGGGGTATCAGCAGAATGAGGAGTTTGTGCAGATTGTGGATAGATATAGATGATGCTGGAAATGTGAGAATTCAGATGTGGCTTTGTTATAATCTCTGCAGATCAGTCATGTTTGGAGAAGTTGTCATGTTGGTCTGGACCAGATGGAGTAGATGAGAAAAGTGAACGATTCCTTCAGAAAGAACATCAGCGGTAAGTCACCATCTATAACTGCTGTAATATCTTATATGGCTGCAGGACCGGTATCTACCTCTACAGTATAAGGTCTCCATATAGGAATATCAGTGTTTTTGTATATAGATGTATTTTAAATCACAGCGCGTCATCTGCTGATGTTCCCCTATACTCACAATTAGGGTGCACCACGTAGCTGTAGTCAGGATTAGCTGGTTAGGGGCCCACTCATATTTTTTCCCCCCACCCCAAGCTGAAGCCCTAACTGCACCTCTAGTCACAATACCTTCTGTTACATTTGTGGAGAGTACACGCTTAAGCTCCACAGATGCACCATGACAGCTCTCATCATGAAAGCCTATGATTTTGCTCATGACAAATCCTGGGCTCCTCACATCTGTTGTGTGAGATGTGCTGTTGATCTTAGAGGTTAACTGAGAGGTTCTCGCAAGTCAATGCCGTTTGCTGTCCTAATGATCAATGATTTGGCAGGAGCAGAAGGATCATGTGACGAACTGTTACTTCTCTGCTAAGAATAAGAAGTCCACTGAATATCCCAATCTGTCTTCAGCTATGAGACCGGTGCCACATGATGACGCTTGTTATAATCCGGTGACCTTGGAGCCGCATGGAACTTTCTCTGAGTTGGTGGAAGCTGTACTCACCGCAAATCCTGAACTTAACACCGCAACTAGAAGTAGCCGTGGGGTGTGCCTAACAAATCCTAGACACCTTGACACAGCCGGAGGACTAAATACCCCTATAGATAGAAATAGGAAATCTACCTTGCCTCAGAGCAGAACCCCAAAGGATAGGCAGCCCCCCACAAATATTGACTGTGAGTAGTAGAGGAAAAGACACACGCAGGCAGGAAACAGGATTTAGCAAAAGAGGCCACTCTAGCTAAAATAGGAAAGGATAGGACAGAATCCTAAGCGGTCAGTATTAAAACCCTTCCAAAAATATCCACAGCAGAAAATACAAAAAATTCCACCATCTAACTAAAGATGTGGAGCGTATATCTGCAACTCCAGAGAATCCAACAAGACTGAGAAAATACTGACACAGTCTAAGCTGGACAAGAGAATACAAATGAATAGCACAGAATTATTAAGCACACAGCATGTGTGCCACAGAAACAAAAACCACTTATCTTTGCTGAATTGGCAGCAAGGCAGGAGGAACCAGACAAAGATCCAAAACCTCCCAGAACCATGGGCAACTGGCAAGGACTAAAGAATCCTGCACACCTAAATATCCCAGTCAGAACTGCAATCAGCAGATACACCTGGCCAGGACTGCAACTCAGGGACAACTGCATTCCCACCTACAACCACTGGAGGGAACCCAAAAGCAGAATTCACAACAGTACCCCCCCCCCCCTTGAGGAGCGGTCACCGAACCCTCACCAGGGCCCCCACGACGATCAGGACGAGCCAGATGAAAGGCACGGACCAAATCAGCAGCATGGACATCAGATGCAAAAACCCAAGAATTATCCTCCTGGCCATAACCCTTCCATTTGACAAGGTACTGAAGCCTCCGCCTCGAAAAACGAGAATCCAAAATCTTCTCAACCACATACTCCAACTCTCCATCAACCAACACAGGGGCCGGAGGATCAACAGAGGGAACAACGGGCACCACATATTTCCGCAATAAAGATTTATGGAAGACATTATGGATAGCAAAAGAGGCCGGAAGGGCCAATCGAAAAGACACCAGATTAATAATCTCAGAAATCTTATAAGGATCAATAAACCGAGGCTTAAACTTAGGGGAAGAAACCTTCATAGGATATAAAAGATCACTGCACACGCTCAAAGCGAAGATATGCTCTCAAGTGGAAGTTTATTGATAGTTGATGCAGGAAAAAGCGACTGGTCAATTTTTGACGTTTCGGCTAAAGCATAGCCTTGGTCACAACGTCGCTGCAACAAATACAGAAATACAAATATTTACAAAAATATATACAATGAAATCGTGTTATGTACACTATATATAAACAATCTACATAAAGGAAACTTGTGATGAACATGTACAGAGAAATAGCTCTGTAAGACAATGTAACGAGATGTATTTTAAAATAAGATGATACACTGTAGAGGGATATCTATAAAAAGAGAAACTGGAAAAAGGAACTGGGTTCACCTGGGCATAGGTGTATATGTAAATGTGACCGTAGAATAGTACATGCAATATGACACACATAGATGTTAAGAACAAAGTTTCAAAGGTAAAAGGTGGCCTATGTGGTTCTATCGTGCCAGAGAGTAGTGTCTAACTGAATTGGGGCGACAAGAGGAGTAGCCCACCTAGAGTGCAGAGTCCGTCTCAGTTTAAGGGTAGTGCAGGTGTAGCACTGGTATGAGGTAGCGGCCTGGTAGGGATGAATGATAGAAATGAAAACCACTGTACACTGCAGGTTATGATAAAATTCGTGGAGAAGAACAAGGACCTACCCTGTGGAAGGCTTGAATTCAGGGCTGAGCAATGTCTCTTTGCAAGAGTGATAAAATGGGTAAAGCTCCAGGTACTGTGCCCAAGGCCTGTTGAGAGGCATGATAATGAATACATATGTTCATATTTTCATAACTATGTGTTGTAGTAGTTACAGGTTAAAAAAAGGGGCACCTGACCTGTGGGTATGTGAAACGGCAAAGGTACTTTACTAAGTGGTGTGCCCGGAAAATCACGAGTAGGAGTATTTACTAGATGATTCTTGGGGTACCGCAACCAAGTATACAGCACTGGCAGGAAAAGAAAATGTGTGGCGTTAAATAAGGGGGTAGAAAGAGGGGGGTTTGAATAAAATGACAATACTCATCTGCTGGCTTTCACATACGTCCATGTAAGTTGTAACTGACGCAGCCGTGTCAGATTAGGAGTAAAGGCTGATGCTCCTGGTGGTCCCTTCAAGTGGGCAGCGGTTTGCGCTGTAAGGCGAACGGCGTTGCTGGAGACACAGCCGTGTCTCAATAGGTGCTAGCGCTGGTGCTGGGACTTCCCAAGGAGGGCCGGTGCCGACACTCCCGTGTCTCAGCTGTGCCCGGCGTGGAGGGGAAGTGAGCGCTGGTACGGAGCCGCGCTCAGATATAGAGCGCTGTAGGGTAATGTGGCCGGAAGTGTGGTGAACGCCGGCGCCTGCGCACATAAAGTAGGCTGACCGAGAGGAGAGCGAGAGTACAGAGGAAGGGGCGCGTGCGCAATGGAATGCTTGCAGACAATGATGTCTGCGCAAGTCAGGTGGTGATAAATGCTGTGTGGTCATTCTATGAGCAGCTAAGTTGTTGAGTTGGAGCAGAGTGTTGGGAAAGCTCAGAATGCATATGATTGTACTCAATATGTGCCTGTGCGATCAGTCAATATGCAAATGTTCTACCGGTTGGAGTAGAGTTTTGAGAACGGATCAAAATGCATAGAGTAACAACTGCAGTGATATACGTACGCTACTCACCTGGTAGCAGTGTTTTTTCAGGAGCCATGACAGCACAACGAGAGAGGGGATCCGCCCTTCAGGGACAGGAAACCTCAGACATAAAAGGGCGGCACCTCACTCACCCGCCAGTTGGTTTACAGAGTATGAAAGGACCTTCTAGGTTAGTAGCACATAAACAATATTAATATATGGTACAATTCACCCAGTGAATAAACTTAGGAATTTTTCTAAAGGAAGTGTTGAACCCATAAACAAAGAGGGTAGGGAATATAAGGGTGCTGTCATGGCTCCTGAAAAAACACTGCTACCAGGTGAGTAGCGTACGTATTTATTCAGTCGCCATGACAGCACAACGAGAGACTTTCAGAGAAGTGAAAAAGTGACTAGGGAGGGATAATAGCTTCCAGCACCCTTCTCCCAAACGTGAGGTCGGAGGAGCCACCTAGATCTAATCTATAGTGTCTAAGAAAGGTGGATGGAGAAGACCATGTGGCCGCCTTACAGATGTCCTCAATCGATACTTCTGCTCTCTCAGCCCAGGATGTGGCTACCGCACGAGTGGAGTGTGCCTTTATACCTTCTGGAATTTCCACGCCACCTGCGGTATAAGCAAGAGATATCGCCTCCCTAATCCATCTGGCTAGGGTATTTTTTGATACTCTAAGTCCCTTCCTAACCCCCTGGTAGGATAAAAATGAAGCGTGGTCTTTTTTCCAGGTGTCTGTTACCGAAATGTATTTGAGAAGGCACCTACGTACGTCCAAACAATGAAATCTCTGCTCCTTATTGTTAGAGGGATTAGGACAAAATGAAGGTAGGATCACCTCCTGGGATCTATGAAATTTTGAGGCAACCTTTGGAAGATAAAGAGGGTCAGGCCTCATCACCACTCTATCTTCCAAAAATTGCATATATGGACGTTGCCTGGATAATGCCTGAAGATCACTAACCCTTCTTGCCGATGTAAGGGCAACTAAGAGGGCTGTTTTGACCGACAGGATCTTGATTGGAACAGAGTCAATAGGCTCGAACGGAGCTTGTGTTAGAGCCGAGAGCACAAGATTTAGATCCCATGGCACTATCTTTTGTTTAACAACCGGCCTGGATCTGGTGACCGCTTTGAAAAACCTTGTTATCCAGTGATTACTGGCTATGTTGGAATTATATAGTGCCCCTAGAGCTGAAACCTGAACTCTAAGGGTGCTGGTGGCTAAGCCTAACTCTAGGCCCTTCTGTAAAAATTCTAGGATTTGAGCAATATCAGGTTTTTGATTGATTTGTGCTCCTGAACTTGCTAGGAACTTCCTCCATACCCTAACATAAATGCTAGTCGTGGAGGCTTTTTTACTTTTAAGTAGAGTATTTACAAGATTTTGGGAGAATCCCTTTCCTTTCAGAAGTGACCTCTCAAGTTCCACGCTGTCAGGTGCAAGTTGGTTACTCGTGGATGCAAGACTGGACCCTGGGAAAGGAGGTCCGGTATTTCTGGGAGGATCCATGGCTGGGAAATGGACATGCTTCTCAACCATGGGAACCATGACCTTCTGGGCCAGAACGGGGCTATTAAAATCACTCGGGCTCCGTCTTCCCGAATTTTCCTCAGAACTATAGGAATGAGATTCAGAGGAGGGAAAGCGTAGGCGAGACTGAAATTCCAGGGGATCAGAAGAGCGTCGACTGCGTACGGGTTGTCCCTTGGGTCTAGGGAACAGAATTGATGGAGTTTCTTGTTTCCTCGACTGGCAAACAGATCTATCTCTGGACATCCCCACAACCGTACGATCTGATTGAAGACAGCCGGTTTTAGAGACCAGTCCCCTTGTTTGAGCTCGTTGCGGCTTAAGTAATCGGCCATGGTATTTAGATTTCCCTTTATATGAAGGGCCGTAAGGGAGAGCAGGTGATTTTCGGCCATCTGAAAAATATGATTTGTAACGTTCATTAATGACCTAGACCGTGTACCTCCTTGGTGGTTCACATAAGCAACGGTCACCTGGTTGTCAGAGAGTAGTCTAACATGTCTACCCTGCAGAGGTATAAGGAACCTATCTAAGGCGCGTTCCACCGCCATCAATTCCTTCAAATTGGAGGACGTGTCTCGCTCCGATTGGGACCACAGACCCTGAATGTAATTGTCTTCCCAGTGTGCCCCCCAACCCGTGGGGCTAGCATCAGTTGTTATCACCCGTGTTATCTGATTTGTCCAAGGTACACCTCTACGAAGATTAGGGATGTGCGTCCACCAACTTAGGGAACCCGTGGCGTCTATAGATAGGGAAAATTTTTTATCAAGGTTAGCGCCCAGCCGCCGAAAATTATGCAGAACATCCCATTGCAGAGACCTGGAGTGAAACTGTGCCCACATCACCGCCGGAAAACAAGAAGTAAGTGAACCTAAGAGTGACATAGCATTTCTTAAGGAGACTACGGGATTATTAATTGCTCTGGAGGCCAGCCGACGAATAGAATCGACTTTTGAGTCTGGCAGGCGACATTCCTGCTGACCCGAATCCACCGTAAGACCCAAAAACTGCTGTGACGTTGAGGGCTGAAGACGCGACTTTTTGAGATTGATAATCCATCCTAAGTTGTGTAATGCTGCTATCACTTTCTCCAACTGCTCTTTACAGTGTGACTCTGAACGCCCAACAATCAATAAATCATCCAGGTAGGGAATTATTAGTATGTTTTGCTCATGAAGGTGTGCCATAACCTCTACCATAATCTTAGTGAAAACCCGAGGTGCGACTGCAACACCAAAGGGGAGTGCCTGATATTGAAAGTGCTCTACTGTGCCGGCAAGAGAAACCGCCACCCTGAGAAAGCGCTGATGAGTTGCATGTATCGGGACATGGTAATAGGCGTCTTTCAGATCTAAGACAACCATGAAGCAATTGTGAAAAAGAAGCTTTATTGCCGACTTCACAGATTCCATTTTAAAGGATGGGACCCGCAGGAATACATTCAGGCCCTTTAGATTGATGATGGTACGATATGATCCATCTGGCTTCTTTATCAGGAATAAAGGGGAGTAAAACCCCGTACCTTGTTCCTTCGTAGGTACTTTAACGAGAACCCCCTTTCTTTGGAGATCTCGAACTTCTGACTACAACGCCAATTGTTCTGCGGGAGAAGAACGGATAGGGGTTAATTTAAATTTGTCCTGGGGGGTATGGTGGAATTGGAACTTTAACCCCTCTTTAATGATACTGAGTATCCATGGACTATTGGTGATTTTCAACCAGGCTGGGTAGAAGGCCAACAGCCTACCGCCCACCTGGTCCGCCAGTCATTGAGGCTTTTTAGAGTCTCTAGAGGAGTTAAACATATAACCTCTACCTCTTCTTCTATAAGAGTTATATCTGGTCGAATCTCTATTTGAATCTCTGTCCGATCTTCGGCGATACAGCCCTCCTCTGTTGTAGTCTCGTCTATAGAAGGGTCTTGTTAGAAGAGGGAATCGCTTTTTATTGTCACCTGCTTTTTCTAGAAGCTCATCCAGGACTGGGCCAAACAAATGAACCCCCTCACAGGGGATGCCACATAGTTTCGATCTGGCCTGTAAGTCTCCTGGCCAGCATTTTATCCAAAGAGCTCTACGGGCCGCATTAGACAGTGCTGATGACCTTGCAGCTAGCCTAACGGAATCGGCTGACGCATCCGAAAGGAAGGCTGCTGCATCCTGAATCATAGACATAGATGATAGGATCTCGCACCTAGGAACCTTATCCTTGAGCTGGTCTTCTAGATTACCCAACCATACCATCAACGACCGGGCAGTGCAGGTGGCCGCAATCGCCGGTCTCAGGGAACCTGCTGATGTTTCCCAAGCTCCTTTAAGGAATACCTCAGCTTTCCTATCAAGCGGGTCCTTTAGGTTTCCCAGATCCTCAAATGGGAGAGACTTTTTTTACAAGCTTTGGCCACCGCCGCATCCAGCTTCGGGACCTTGTCCCAGGAGGAAGAAGCCTCTTCCTCAAAGGGATATCTTCTTTTGAATGCTGGTGGGAGTGACCCCTTCCTTTCGGGTTTCTTTCATTCTCTCGTAATCAGTGATTTAACTTTATCAACTACCGGAAATACTCTTTTGGATTTGCGATCTATGCCTTTAAACATTATGTCCTGAATGGAACATTCCGCCTGGGTCTCCTCAATGCCCATGGTGTTGTTGACAGCTTTGACTAAGCGGTTAATCCTATCAAGTGATAGACAGGCTCGACTAGATTCCATGTCCTCTGATGATGATGACGGATGAGAATCCGAGCTTACACCACCCGTGTCTGAATCCACATCTGAGGCTGGGGATAATATCTCCTTCCTCTTTTTTGAAACTGACTTCTGAGACCTCATGGAATCTCTGACCTCCTGTCTAACCAGATCCCTAAGAGTAGACGTAAGGTCAGGGGCCTCGTCCTCAATTAACCGTTGAATGCAGATGCTACACATTTTCTTTTCATGTCCATCTGGAAGTGGCTCCGTACAGATGGCACACTCCCTATGTTTGGATTTGGACACAGATTTCCTCCCCTAATAAGGAGAGAGGGAATACAAGGAGGGACAGCTATCAGAAACGTACTTTCACGAAGCTCACTTACCCATCCCTGCAGCAAAAGGTACCGTGATCGGGGGGTCCTTCTTAGCCGGAGATCTCTTACGGCCTGAGGACTTAGTTGGTTTCTGAGCCTCTTTAGCTCTACCAGCGCGACTACTGCCACTAGAACGCCGCTGGGAGCTGCTCAAAGGCTGTTCAGGTTGCTGCTGCTGCTCACCGCCCAGCTGCGGTGTTCCTTCCAGAGACTCCATATTGGAAATGGTGGACAGGAACAAGCTGTGGCTTCAGTACGCCGTTTAAATTCCTCCCCCTGGGTACCACCCCCGGATGGGGGCCAGCAGGGAAATCACTTGCCGACGACCGGTACTGCGCTGGTAGGGTCGTGACCGCTAGGCGTCCGCTTAAAGCGCTGGACCCCTCGTGGCCAGAAAATCCCTCCCCAGACGCCGGGCGCCGCCATTAGCCAGAAGAAGTCGCTACCGCGCATGCGCGGCCGCGTCATCGCCCTGCGCCGCTCGCGACGTCATCCGGACACGCCTCTTCCGGACGCCGCTGCGGCGCTGAGAGCGGACGCGCCGGACAAGGACGGCAGCTCTCCCTAGCCACCGCAGACCCCGGCGCAAGCGGCGGACCGACCCCGGAGGCCCCAGCAGAAGCGGCACCCTGGAGACCCCCAGGTAAAAAGCAGCTGTCGTAGAAGCAAGGCCCTTAATGCCTCGGGCCGCTTCCTCCTGCCGACACCTACACCAACAGTACCCCTGCCGTGTGGTGCTTCCATCTACCTGACCAGGCCGAGGTAGGGGGACCCCGCTACCTGCATCGGTCTGTCAGGCGTGGGATAAATTCTTTCTTCGACCCTCTTCTCGGGGCCTGTCTGAAGAGGTTCCACTGTCAGGGACAGGAAACCAACTGGCGGGTGAGTGAGGTGCCGCCCTTTTATGTCTGAGGTTTCCTGTCCCTGAAGGGCGGATCCCCTCTCTCGTTGTGCTGTCATGGCGACTGAATAAAAACAGTAGTACATGTATATATACAATCTGGTGTGTCAAGAGTTACAATTACAATAATGCAAAAAAATCCAAATAAACGCTCTACGATAGGACAATAATACTTCATATATAATCTTATTGTATCAAGAATTACGATATGAATAATAGAGCAACCCAAATAAGCGCTCTGCGATGGGACGACATGGATGAACATGGTCTGTCTGGAGATAAAATAGCATAGATGACTCAATTATGTATAAGTACAGTATGGTAAACTGCAGTCTGAGTAGGAGTCCAAACCGTGGAACTAGAAAAACCAGGTATAAAGGAAACTTAGGAAAAAGAGTTAAGAAAGAAAATAGAAGGAAACTTAGAAAAAAACTGCACTACGGAGGGAGATCTTACCAACTCCACAAAGAAGATTGCCGAGTGGTTGCGTGCGACTATTCAGTGGGTCTAGGGGAAAAAAACATTCATTTAGTTAGCCAGTCTATTTCACGATTGAGTCCTCTCGGACTAAGTGTGTCCAATGTGTAAATCCAGTATGTTTCACGTTCTTTTAGTAGTTGGACATGGTTACCACCCCGTCTTGGTCTGCGGACTTTTTCTAGAACCTGGAATCGTAATTGGGATATGTTGTGCCTGGCTTCCTTGAAGTGTGCCGGCAGAGGCAGCCATGTTTTTTCACATCTAATAGTAGATTTATGGCTAGTGATCCTATCCCTGATTGCCTGGATGGTTTCGCCCACGTAAAGTAGGCCACATGGGCATTTGATAATATATATCACAAAGTTGGATTCACAGGTGTGATAGTCCCTAATTGGGTATGATTTCCCCGTACGAGGATGAACCACTTCACTCCCTTTGATGTTCGAACAGCATGTGCAATTTAAGCATGGGAATGTGCCCCTTCTAGACAGTCCACAAAGAGTACGGGTAGTAGTTAGTTTCGGGGAGCCCACGTCGGCCCTAACCAGTCTATCCTTGATGTTAGGTGGTCTACGTAAACACATTAGAGGGGGATTTTTAAAGACCGTAATACCGGGGTATGCTTTAGTAAGTAAGGGCCATTGTTTGTGAATCAGGTTGTGAACTCTTTGCATGGATGGATGGTGACTGTGGACGAAAGGTAATCTGGGTGGTTTAGGTAAGGGGATGGGTGTGGGGTCCGTTTCGGATAAGACTTTGGTCATCTCAGTGTTGAGAAGTGTGCATGGGTATGCTCTGTCCTCAAACTTTTTGGACATTTCTTGTAGTCTGGTTTGTCTAATCGTGGGGTTGGATACAATTCTTGAAACTCTTTTAAATTGAGATCGGGGAAGGCTGTTTCTTGTGGATTTCGGATGACAGCTATTGTGCAGTAGAAGATTATTACGGTCGGTCGGTTTAGTATAGATATCAGTTGTAAGGGAACCATGAATGTCCTTGCACACTTTAGTGTCCAGAAATGTGATGGTCTTCATGTGATGTGAGATGGAGAATTTGAGCTCCGTTCGTATGTCATTAATGGCGTTGTAGAATGTGGTTAAGGAGGTGTGATCACCTTGCCAGATACAGAAAATGTCGTCTATGTAACGATACCATAGAAGAGCATGTTGTTGAAATAGCGTGTCGGGATAGACAAAGTCCCTTTCAAACCGATCCATATATAGATTTGCATACGCGGGCGCTACATTTGAACCCATAGCGGTTCCGCATATTTGAACATAAAAGTCATCCTCAAATAGAAAATAATTTTCTCTGAGTACCAGATTGAGCAGTTCGAGACAGAGATCTTGTGAGCGTGTATCTACACCTGCTTCTGATAAGGTAAGAGAGACTGCCTTGATACCTGTGTCATGTGTAATCGAGGTGTATAAACTGTTGACATCTAAGGTACATAGGATACTGTTGGCTGGGATTGTGTTGATATCCCTAATTTTTTTCAGGAAATCGCCTGTGTCAAGGATGAAGGATTTAGTTTGATGAGTGTAAGGCGTGAGTAATTTTTCTAAATAGATGGATACAGGATTGAGAATGGAATCCGTGGACGCCACGATAGGGCGTCCAGGGGGATTCAGTAGGTTTTTGTGGATTTTAGGGAGAATGTATAGAACTGGAGTAACCGGATGATCATTTGTCAAGAATGCTTTGGTTTTGGCGTCAATAGTTTGTAGTTGTGTGTGTTTGGTCAGAATGGTGTCAATCTTTCTCCGAATGTTGAAGACTGGGTCTGATTGAATTTTCCTATATCAATCAAAGAAACTGAAGAAAAAATCGTAACCATCGAGACGCAACTTACCTCCACTCTCACCAACTCCGAATTCAATACCTTAAAGAGCAAGGTTGACTCCATCCTATCATCACATCAAAAAACCTTGGAAGAAAGAAAACGGACTAAATTTCAAAGAGACACCGAAGATTATCTAACAAACAGAGTATATCGATGGGAAGAAACATCTCACAGGCGACCATATCCAAGATCACGCCGCCCGGCAGGAAGATATGCAGCTTCCGGGGACTCCTCACCGGCTGGGGGATCCTCACCAGGTTCCGGGAGCGATATCGGCGGAGCTTCTTCCACCACGAGAACGCCTTTTTTAGGCCCAAGCGGTCGCCCACCAGGAGGTCGAGAACGAAAGGATCGAGAACAACAGATGACTCTTCGATCACAGGTAGGGGTCCAAACCTAGTAGTGAACATCTCTGACTACTCTCTTTCCCCCCTTGAACTTAGGGTATTGAACAAGGGTTTGTCATTTTGCCCGACTCCCAAATGGGATTCCTTTCAGTTAGAAAAAGACTTACAAAGCTTTTACCGTAACTTGAGACTTAAAGTACACTTTGAGGACAATCCACACGTCACCAGTAACAGATTAGGGACGGTACCAGACAGAGACAGTGGGCCTCTGATCACATTAGACCATTAGGTCTAAGGAACCCCAGCAAGTTCATGCCTCCCAAGACTAACCATGCAATAGAGACCTTTATCACTCTCCTTGACAGAGATATCAAAGAAACCATCCGTGACCAACGACTAGGTTTCCTTCCGGTCCGACACAATTTAACACCTCTAGAAAAACAAGCACTCACCTCACTTAAGGACAACAACCACATCGTAATCAAACCGGCAGATAAAGGTGGGGCCACCGTAGTGATGAATAAAAATCAATACATAGCCGAAATTAAACGACAACTGGCCGACACTATCACATATAGCAAAATTCAATCAGACCCAGTCTTCAACATTCGGAGAAAGATTGACACCATTCTGACCAAACACACACAACTACAAACTATTGACGCCAAAACCAAAGCATTCTTGACAAATGATCATCCGGTTACTCCAGTTCTATACATTCTCCCTAAAATCCACAAAAACCTACTGAATCCCCCTGGACGCCCTATCGTGGCGTCCACGGATTCCATTCTCAATCCTGTATCCATCTATTTAGAAAAATTACTCACGCCTTACACTCATCAAACTAAATCCTTCATCCTTGACACAGGCGATTTCCTGAAAAAAATTAGGGATATCAACACAATCCCAGCCAACAGTATCCTATGTACCTTAGATGTCAACAGTTTATACACCTCGATTACACATGACACAGGTATCAAGGCAGTCTCTCTTACCTTATCAGAAGCAGGTGTAGATACACGCTCACAAGATCTCTGTCTCGAACTGCTCAATCTGGTACTCAGAGAAAATTATTTTCTATTTGAGGATGACTTTTATGTTCAAATATGCAGAACCGCTATGGGTTCAAATGTAGCGCCCGCGTATGCAAATCTATATATGGATCGGTTTGAAAGGGACTTTGTCTATCCCGACACGCTATTTCAACAACATGCTCTTCTATGGTATCGTTACATAGACGACATTTTCTGTATCTGGCACGGTGATCACACCTCCTTAACCACATTCTACAACGCCATTAATGACATACGAACGGAGCTCAAATTCTCCATCTCACATCACATGGAGACCATCACATTTCTGGACACTAAAGTGTGCAAGGACATTCATGGTTCCCTTACAACTGATATCTATACTAAACCGACCGACCGTAATAATCTTCTACTGTACAATAGCTGTCATCCGAAATCCACAAGAAACTGCCTTCCCCGATCTCAATTTAAAAGAGTTTCAAGAATTGTATCCAACCCCACGATTAGACAAACCAGACTACAAGAAATGTCCAAAAAGTTTGAGGACAGAGCATACCCATGCACACTTCTCAACACTGAGATGACCAAAGTCTTATCCGAAACGGACCCCACACCCATCCCCTTACCTAAACCACCCAGATTACCTTTCGTCCACAGTCACCATCCATCCATGCAAAGAGTTCACAACCTGATTCACAAACAATGGCCCTTACTTACTAAAGCATACCCCGGTATTACGGTCTTTAAAAATCCCCCTCTAATGTGTTTACGTAGACCACCTAACATCAAGGATAGACTGGTTAGGGCCGACGTGGGCTCCCCGAAACTAACTACTACCCGTACTCTTAGTGGACTGTCTAGAAGGGGCACATTCCCATGCTTAAATTGCACATGCTGTTCGAACATCAAAGGGAGTGAAGTGGTTCATCCTCGTACGGGGAAATCATACCCAATTAGGCACTATCACACCTGTGAATCCAACTTTGTGATATATATTATCAAATGCCCATGTGGCCTACTTTACGTGGGCGAAACCATCCAGGCAATCAGGGATAGGATCACTAGCCATAAATCTACTATTAGATGTGAAAAAACATGGCTGCCTCTGCCGGCACACTTCAAGGAAGCCAGGCACAACATATCCCAATTACGATTCCAGGTTCTAGAAAAAGTCCGCAGACCAAGACGGGGTGGTAACCATGTCCAACTACTAAAAGAACGTGAAACATACTGGATTTACACATTGGACACACTTAGTCCGAGAGGACTCAATCGTGAAATAGACTGGCTAACTAAATGAATGTTTTTTTCCCCTAGACCCACTGAATAGTCGCACGCAACCACTCGGCAATCTTCTTTGTGGAGTTGGTAAGATCTCCCTCCGTAGTGCAGTTTTTTTCTAAGTTTCCTTCTATTTTCTTTCTTAACTCTTTTTCCTAAGTTTCCTTTATACCTGGTTTTTCTAGTTCCACGGTTTGGACTCCTACTCAGTTAGACTGCAGTTTACCATACTGTACTTATACATAATTGAGTCATCTATGCTATTTTATCTCCAGACAGACCATGTTCATCCATGTCGTCCCATCGCAGAGCGCTTATTTGGGTTGCTCTATTATTCATATCGTAATTCTTGATACAATAAGATTATATATGAAGTATTATTGTCCTATCGTAGAGCGTTTATTTGGATTTTTTTGCATTATTGTAATTGTAACTCTTGACACACCAGATTGTATATATACATGTACTACTGTTTATCACTGCAGTTGTTACTCTATGCATTTTGATCCGTTCTCAAAACTCTACTCCAACCGGTAGAACATTTGCATATTGACTGATCGCACAGGCACATATTGAGTACAATCATATGCATTCTGAGCTTTCCCAACACTCTGCTCCAACTCAACAACTTAGCTGCTCATAGAATGACCACACAGCATTTATCACCACCTGACTTGCGCAGACATCATTGTCTGCAAGCATTCCATTGCGCACGCGCCCCTTCCTCTGTACTCTCGCTCTCCTCTCGGTCAGCCTACTTTATGTGCGCAGGCGCCGGCGTTCACCACACTTCCGGCCACATTACCCTACAGCGCTCTATATCTGAGCGCGGCTCCGTACCAGCGCTCACTTCCCCTCCACGCCGGGCACAGCTGAGACACGGGAGTGTCGGCACCGGCCCTCCTTGGGAAGTCCCAGCACCAGCGCTAGCACCTATTGAGACACGGCTGTGTCTCCAGCAACGCCGTTCGCCTTACAGCGCAAACCGCTGCCCACTTGAAGGGACCACCAGGAGCATCAGCCTTTACTCCTAATCTGACACGGCTGCGTCAGTTACAACTTACATGGACGTATGTCAAAGCCAGCAGATGAGTATTGTCATTTTATTCAAACCCCCCTCTTTCTACCCCCTTATTTAACGCCACACATTTTCTTTTCCTGCCAGTGCTGTATACTTGGTTGCGGTACCCCAAGAATCATCTAGTAAATACTCCTACTCGTGATTTTCCGGGCACACCACTTAGTAAAGTACCTTTGCCGTTTCACATACCCACAGGTCAGGTGCCCCTTTTTTTAACCTGTAACTACTACAACACATAGTTATGAAAATATGAACATATGTATTCATTATCATGCCTCTCAACAGGCCTTGGGCACAGTACCTGGAGCTTTACCCATTTTATCACTCTTGCAAAGAGACATTGCTCAGCCCTGAATTCAAGCCTTCCACAGGGTAGGTCCTTGTTCTTCTCCACGAATTTTATCATAACCTGCAGTGTACAGTGGTTTTCATTTCTATCATTCATCCCTACCAGGCCGCTACCTCATACCAGTGCTACACCTGCACTACCCTTAAACTGAGACGGACTCTGCACTCTAGGTGGGCTACTCCTCTTGTCGCCCCAATTCAGTTAGACACTACTCTCTGGCACGATAGAACCACATAGGCCACCTTTTACCTTTGAAACTTTGTTCTTAACATCTATGTGTGTCATATTGCATGTACTATTCTAGGGTCACATTTACATATACACCTATGCCCAGGTGAACCCAGTTCCTTTTTCCAGTGTCTCTTTTTATAGATATCCCTCTACAGTGTATCATCTTATTTTAAAATACATCTCATTACATTGTCTTACAGAGCTATTTCTCTGTACATGTTCATCACAAGTTTCCTTTATGTAGATTGTTTATATATAGTGTACATAACACGATTTCATTGTATATATTTTTGTAAATATTTGTATTTCTGTATTTGTTGCAGCGACGTTGTGACCAAGGCTATGCTTTAGCCGAAACGTCAAAAATTGACCAGTCGCTTTTTCCTGCATCAACTATCAATAAACTTCCACTTGAGAGCATATCTTCGCTTTGAGCGTGTGCAGTGATCTTTTATATTCAGTGACTTCGGAACTCCTAGTTCCCTTCACTAGCACCGTCACCTCTACTCCAGTCGAGTGCTAGCCATCACTACCTTTGAAACCTTCATAGGAACATGACGGGAAGACAACCAGACCAGATCCCCAACCCGAAGCCGGGAACCAACACACCGACGACGGTTAGAAAAACGTTGAGCCTCCTCCTGAGACAACACCAAATTGTCCACCACATGAGCCCAAATCTGCTGCAACCTGTCAACCACAGAATCCACGCCAGGACAGTCAGAAGGCTCAACCTGCCCAGAAGAGAAACGAGGATGAAAACCAAAATTACAAAAGAAAGGCGAAACCAAAGTAGCCGAACTAGCCCGATTATTAAGGGCAAACTCGGCCAATGGCAAGAAGGCCACCCAATCATCCTGATCAGCAGACACAAAGCATCTCAAATAAGTCTCCAAAGTTTGATTAGTTTGCTCGGTCTGGCCATTTGTCTGAGGATGAAATGCAGAAGGAAAAGACAAATCAATGCCCAGCCTAGCACAAAAGGTCCGCCAAAACCTAGAAACAAACTGGGAACCTCTGTCGGACACAATATTCTCCGGAATACCATGCAAACGAACCACATGCTGAAAAAACAATGGAACCAAATCTGAAGAGGAAGGCAATTTAGGCAAAGGCACCAAATGAACCATCTTAGAGAACCGGTCACAAACAACCCAGATAACAGACATCTTCTGGGAAACCGGAAGATCAGAAATAAAATCCATAGAAATATGCGCCCAGGACCTCTCAGGGACTGGCAATGGCAAAAGCAACCCACTAGCACGGGAACAACAAGGCTTGGCCCGTGCACAAGTCCCACAGGACTGCACAAAAGAATGCACATCACGTGACAAAGAAGGCCACCAAAAGGACCTACCAACCAAATCTCTGGTACCAAAAATACTAGGGACTTTAAAATACTAGGGACTTTAACTACCCGGATATTAACTGGGAAACAGAAACCTGTGAAACCCATAAAGGCAACAGGTTTCTGCTAATAACCAAGAAAAATTATCTTTCACAATTGGTGCAGAATCCAACCAGAGGAGCAGCACTTTTAGACCTAATACTATCTAATAGACCTGACAGAATAACAAATCTGCAGGTAGTTGGGCATTTAGGAAATAGCGACCACAATATTGTGCAGTTTCACCTGTCTTTCACTAGGGGGACTTTCAGGGAGTCACAAAAACATTGAACTTTAGGAAGGCAAAGTTTGAACAGCTTAGAGATGCCCTTAATCTGGTAGACTGGGACAATATCCTCAGAAATGAGAATACAGATAATAAATGGGAAATGTTTAAGAACATCCTAAATAGGCAGTGTAAGCGGTTTATACCTTGTGGGAATAAAAGGACTAGAAATAGGAAAAACCCAATGTGGCTAAACAAAGAAGTAAGACAGGCAATTAACAGTAAAAAGAAAGCATTTGCACTACTAAAGCAGGATGGCACCATTGAAGCTCTAAAAAACTATAGGGAGAAAAATACTTTATCTAAAAAACTAATTAAAGCTGCCAAAAAGGAAACAGAGAAGCACATTGCTAAGGAGAGTAAAACTAATCCCAAACTGTTCTTCAACTATATCAATAGTAAAAGAATAAAAACTGAAAATGTAGGCCCCTTAAAAAATAGTGAGGAAAGAATGGTTGTAGATGACGAGGAAAAAGCTAACATATTAAACACCTTCTTCTCCACGGTATTCACGGTGGAAAATGAAATGCTAGGTGAAATCCCAAGAAACAATGAAAACCCTATATTAAGGGTCACCAATCTAACCCAAGAAGAGGTGCGAAACCGGCTAAATAAGATTAAAATAGATAAATCTCCGGGTCCGGATGGCATACACCCACGAGTACTAAGAGAACTAAGTAATGTAATAGATAAACCATTATTTCTTATTTTTAGTGACTCTATAGCGACAGGGTCTGTTCCGCAGGACTGGCGCATAGCAAATGTGGTGCCAATATTCAAAAAGGGCTCTAAAAGTGAACCTGGAAATTATAGGCCAGTAAGTCTAACCTCTATTGTTGGTAAAATATTTGAAGGGTTTCTGAGGGATGTTATTCTGGATTATCTCAATGAGAATAACTGTTTAACTCCATATCAGCATGGGTTTATGAGAAATCGCTCCTGTCAAACCAATCTAATCAGTTTTTATGAAGAGGTAAGCTATAGGCTGGACCACGGTGAGTCATTGGACGTGGTATATCTCGATTTTTCCAAAGCGTTTGATACCGTGCCGCACAAGAGGTTGGTACACAAAATGAGAATGCTTGGTCTGGGGGAAAATGTGTGTAAATGGGTTAGTAACTGGCTTAGTGATAGAAAGCAGAGGGTGGTTATAAATGGTATAGTCTCTAACTGGGTCGCTGTGACCAGTGGGGTACCGCAGGGGTCAGTATTGGGACCTGTTCTCTTCAACATATTCATTAATGATCTGGTAGAAGGTTTACACAGTAAAATATCGATATTTGCAGATGATACAAAACTATGTAAAGCAGTTAATACAAGAGAAGATAGTATTCTGCTACAGATGGATCTGGATAAGTTGGAAACTTGGGCTGAAAGGTGGCAGATGAGGTTTAACAATGATAAATGTAAGGTTATACACATGGGAAGAGGGAATCAATATCACCATTACACACTGAACGGGAAACCACTGGGTAAATCTGACAGGGAGAAGGACTTGGGGATCCTAGTTAATGATAAACTTACCTGGAGCAGCCAGTGCCAGGCAGCAGCTGCCAAGGCAAACAGGATCATGGGGTGCATTAAAAGAGGTCTGGATACACATGATGAGAGCATTATACTGCCTCTGTACAAATCCCTAGTTAGACCGCACATGGAGTACTGTGTCCAGTTTTGGGCACCGGTGCTCAGGAAGGATATAATGGAACTAGAGAGAGTACAAAGGAGGGCAACAAAATTAATAAAGGGGATGGGAGAACTACAATACCCAGATAGATTAGCGAAATTAGGATTATTTAGTCTAGAAAAAAGACGACTGAGGGGCGATCTAATAACCATGTATAAGTATATAAGGGGACAATACAAATATCTCGCTGAGGATCTGTTTATACCAAGGAAGGTGACGGGCACAAGGGGGCATTCTTTGCGTCTGGAGGAGAGAAGGTTTTTCCACCAACATAGAAGAGGATTCTTTACTGTTAGGGCAGTGAGAATCTGGAATTGCTTACCTGAGGAGGTGGTGATGGCGAACTCAGTCGAGGGGTTCAAGAGAGGCCTGGATGTCTTCCTGGAGCAGAACAATATTGTATCATACAATTATTAGGTTCTGTAGAAGG
Source organism: Ranitomeya imitator (assembly GCF_032444005.1). Taxonomy (NCBI): domain Eukaryota; kingdom Metazoa; phylum Chordata; class Amphibia; order Anura; family Dendrobatidae; genus Ranitomeya; species Ranitomeya imitator. Next base: position 103,496 of record NW_027194434.1, read on the forward strand.
ACGTAGATCTGGGTATTTATTATAATGGAATATAGGCTGAACTGGATGGACAAATGTCTTTTTTCGGCCTTACTAACTATGTTACTATGTTACTATGACCAGCCAACACAGAACAGTGAACCTCAGAAATCACTCTACTAGTCCATCTGTCAGGAACAAACAGTTTCCCCACTGGACAGCGGTCAGGTCTGTCAGCCTGAAATTCCTGAAGAACCCGTCGTAAATCAGGGGAAATGGCAGAAAGGACCACCCCTTCTTTCAGAATGCCGACCGGTTCAAGGACCTCAGGAGAATCAGGCAAAAAACTCCTAGAGAGGGCATCAGCCTTAATATTCTTAGAACCCGGAAGATACGAAACTACAAAATCAAAACGGGAAAAAATCAAGGACCATCGAGCCTGTCTAGGATTCAGCCGTTTGGCAGACTCGAGGTAAATCAGATTCTTATGATTGGTCAAGACCACAATACAGTGCTTAGCTCCCTCAAGCCAATGTCGCCACTCCTCAAACGCCCACTTCATAGCCAACAACTCCCGATTGCCGACATCATAATTGCGTTCAGCAGGCGAAAACTTACGAGAAAAGAAGGCACACGGTTTCATCAAAGAACCAACAGGATCCCTCTGAGACAAAATGGCCACTGCCCCAATCTCAGAAGCGTCAATCTCAACCTGAAACGGAAGAGAAACATCCGGTTGGCGCAACACCGGAGCAGAAGTAAATCTGCGTTTAAGCTCCTGAAAGGCAGAGACAGCCGCAGAGGACCAATTCGCCACATCAGCGCCTTTCTTCGTCAAATCAGTTAAGGGTTTAACCACACTAGAGAAGTTAGCAATGAAACGGCGATAAAAATTAGCAAAACCCAAAAATTTCTGAAGGCTCTTCACGGATGTGGGTTGAATCCAATCATGAATGGCCTGAACATTAGCCGGATCCATCTCCATAGATGAGGGAGAAAAAAATGAAGCCCAAAAAAGAAACCTTCTGCACCCCAAAGAGACACTTAGACCCCTTCACAAACAAAGCATTGTCACGAAGGATCTGAAACACCATCCTGACCTGTTGCACATAAGACTCCCAATCATTGGAAAAAATCAAAATATCGTCCAAATATACAATCAAGAATTTATCAAGATAAGTCCGGAAGATATCATGCATGAAGGACTGAAAAACAGATGGAGCATTAGTGAGCCCGAATGGCATCACAAGATATTCAAAATGACCTTCGGGCGTATTAAACACAGTTTTCCATTCATCACCCTGCTTAATACGAACAAGATTATATGCCCCCTGAAGGTCAATCTTAGTAAACCAACTAGCCCCCTTAATCCTAGCAAACAAATCAGAAAGCAAAGGTAAAGGGTATTGAAACTTGACCGTGATCTTATTCAAGAGGCGATAATCAATACAGGGTCTCAAGGAGCCATCCTTCTTAGCAACAAAAAAACATCCTGCTCCCAACGGTGAAGAAGATGGCCGAATATGCCCTTTCGCCAAAGACTCCCGTCAGGAATCCCCTGACCGCTGCCACCAATTCGTCACGATTCACACCGTGACCGTCACCCCTACGTCACAGGTTGGGGTGACTTTAGGCCAACAGACCGCTATCACATGTGCAGGGGGGCTTATCTTAGTTATCCCTCCACTGCTAACAATGTGATGAGAAAACACACACAAGGCTATTGACCTCTTAGTTTACAGCAGGGGCTTATTCTAGGTATCCCACTGCTTTCAATATACCACAAACTGCAGGGATTTATGTATATCCCGCTTACAGTTCCACTTAACACTTACAGCTCTCTGGCGCCCCCCTTACTCTCAGGTCAGATTAGGTACTGCACCCTGGGTAATTAGTCGCCAGAAAGGCTGCCTGCTATGTACTGGCTATTGGGCACGCTGCAGCGACGCGATAACTACTCCCACTCAGGCAGGAACAATAATTATCAACGCCGCAGTCGCTACAGCCTCACTCAACAGTCTGCACACTTATCGCTGCCACCAGCTTCGATTAAACGGGTCCGAAGCTAACCCAACACAGTAGCGTAATTCTCTTCCAGAGACAGGGTACGTTTAGAGCAGGAGAATGAACTAAATATATTAAATATTATATCCCATAAAAAATTAGGCAGTGCTTTATCAAAAATATTTTATAAAGATGTTACAAATGAGTCAATTGCAAATATGTACAAGGGTAATTATGAAATAAACAGGGATTAAATGAGGAAAGGTAACACTCACATGTTCAAAGAATGGCAGGCAACCATACGTCCCAGCTCATTGGGATGTGCTGCTGGCTTCAGGAGAAGACAAGAAGTCCAGAAGAAGAAATCAAGCAGAAGACTGAGCTGGGGATGTGTGCAGACAGTTATAGCTAAGCCTGTAACATCCCAGAAAGGGGTTGGATCACCTCGTCCCTCCTACCTCTTCAGTTAAATCATTTTATTCTAATCTATATCTAATTTCGATAACTCCGTTACAAAACATGTCATAGTCCTAACAAACCCATCATTCATCTCGGATTAACGTGGGCATTCTAATGAGATCAAATATGTCCTATCTGGGATACATATTTACAGAGAAATCCCTACTTCTTTACCAGATGGAGTTAGAAGCCCGAGTTTCAAGGGATGGGTAGATACACCGAGTGGGAATACGAATATATATTTTCGTGTTCTTAACGTAAACATTGTGCATAATATCGTACAAAAACCAAACAAAGAATCTTTCATGAATTTTGGAGCCATTTTTCCAGTTCTAGCTGGAGGAAGATTCTAACCTGGTCGTAAATACCTTTCGGCCATAAAACCTCTCTTCCCCCATACATTGGCAAAGCAGCTCTTGGCTGAGTGAAAGGGAAGGAATTTGAAGCTACAAACTGTTGCAGCATCACTCCAAGAAGGGGGGCTTAGCCCACGCAGGCTAGCAAGAGAACTACTTATGATATTTCATACCATATTGTGACAACTCCTTAATATAATTACGCATGGCGGTATGTTCAGGCACAGACAGGTTGAAAAGTCGGCCTTTAGGAAACTTACAGCCTGGAATCAAGTCAATAGCACAATCACAGTCCCTGTGCGGTGGAAGGGAACTGGACTTGGGCTGATCGAATACATCCTGAAAATCAGACAAAAACTTAGGAATTTCAGAAGAGGAAGAAGAGGAGATTGACATCAAAGGAACATCATTATGAATCCCCTGACAACCCCAACTGTTGTGAATTCTGTGGCTGAATTCACTCCTGTGGTCACAAGTGGTACTGCAGCTTCTGAGCTTCCTCCCTCAGGTGTTCTGGTGAGCTCGTTAGCTGCTTCGTTACTTAACTCCACCTGATGCTGCTATCCTGGCTCCTTGTCAATGTTCCAGTGTTGGATCTGAGCTTCTCCTGATTGTTCCTGTGACCTGCTGCTCTGTATAGCTAAGTGCTTTTTTGCTATTTTGTTGCTTTTTTTCTGTCCAGCTTGTCTTTGGTTTTGCTGGAAGCTCTGAGACGCAAAGGGTGTACCGCCGTGCCGTTAGTTCGGCACGGTGGTTTTTTTTTGCCCCCTTTGCGTGGTTTTTGCTTTAGGGTTATTTGTAGACTGCAAAGTTGCTTTACTGTCCTCGCTCTGTCTAAGAATATCGGGCCCCACTTTGCTGAATCTATTTCATCCTACATTTTGTCTTTTCATCTTACTCACAGTCATTATATGTGGGGGGGCTGCCTTTTCCTTTGGGGTATTTCTCTGGGGCAAGTCAGGCCTATTTTTCTATCTTCAGGCTAGCTAGTTTCTTAGGCTGTGCCGAGTTGCATAGGTAGTTGTTAGGCGCAATCCACAGCCGCTTTTAGTTGTGTTTACGATAGGATCAGGTGTGCAGTCTACAGAGCTTCCACGTCTCAGAGCTCGTTCTTTTGTTTTTGGGTATTTGTCAGATCACTGTGTGCGCTCTGATTGCTAGGCACACTGTGTCTCTGGATTGCCTTCATAACACCTTTCATTAGCACACATAACAGTACAAGGAGCCGAACTAATGATTCTCAATAGAGGGAAAGAAAAAGTTCTGACATCATTTTTTTTTTTTCTCTGCTCTGTGTTCATTTTTTTTTTTTTTCCCCTAGACATTTGGGTGTTTCTGGACACAGGTGTGGACATGGATATTCAGGGTCTGTGCTCTTCAATGGATAATCTCGTTATAAATGTACAAAAGATTCAAGATACTATTGATCAGAAATCGATGTTAGAACCAAGAATTCCTATTCCTGATTTGTTTTTTGGAGATAGAACTAAGTTTCTGAGTTTCAAAAATAATTGTAAGCTATTTCTGGCCTTGAAACCTCGTTCTTCTGGTAATCCTGTTCAACAAGTTTTGATTATTATTTCTTTTTTGCGCGGCGACCCTCAAGACTGGGCATTTTCTCTTGCGCCAGGGGACCCTGCATTGAGTACTGTCGATGCGTTTTTCCTGGCGCTTGGATTACTGTACGATGAGCCTAATTCAGTGGATCAGGCTGAGAAAAATTTGCTGGCTTTGTGTCAGGGTCAGGATAACATAGAGGTATATTGTCAGAAATTTAGGAAATGGTCAGTACTCACTCAGTGGAATGAATCTGCGCTGGCAGCTTTGTTCAGAAAGGGTCTCTCTGAGGCTCTTAAGGATATCATGGTGGGATTTCCTATGCCTGCTGGTTTGAATGAGTCTTTGTCTTTGGCCATTCAGATCGGTCGACGCTTGCGCGAGCGTAAATCTGTGCACCATTTGGCGGTATTGCCTGAGGTTAAACCTGAGCCTATGCAGTGCGATAGGACTATGACCAGAGTTGAACGGCAGGAATACAGACGTCTGAATGGTCTGTGTTTCTACTGTGGTGATTCCACTCATGCTATTTCTGATTGTCCTAAGCGCACTAAGCGGTCCGCTAGGTCTGCCACCATTGGTATGGTACAGTCCAAATTCCTTCTGTCCATTACCTTGATATGCTCTTTGTCGTCGTTTTCTGTCATGGCGTTTGTGGATTCAGGCGCTGCCCTGAATCTGATGGATTTGGATTATGCTAAACGTTGTGGGTTTTTCTTGGAGCCTTTGCGGTGTCCTATTCCATTGAGAGGAATTGATGCTACACCTTTGGCCAAGAATAAACCTCAGTACTGGGCCCAGCTGACCATGTGCATGGCTCCTGCACATCAGGAAGTTATTCGCTTTCTGGTGTTGCATCATCTGCATGATGTGGTCGTGTTGGGGTTGCCATGGCTGCAAACCCATAATCCAGTATTGGATTGGAATTCCATGTCGGTATCCAGCTGGGGTTGTCAGGGGGTACATGGTGATGTTCCATTTGTGTCGATTTCGTCATCCACCCCTTCAGAGGTCCCAGAGTTCTTGTCTGATTATCAGGATGTATTTGAAGAGCCCAAGTCCGATGCCCTACCTCCGCATAGGGATTGTGATTGTGCTATCAATTTGATTCCTGGTAGTAAATTCCCTAAAGGTCGATTATTTAATTTATCCGTGCCCGAAAACGCCGCTATGCGCAGTTATGTGAAGGAATCCCTGGAGAAGGGACATATTCGCCCATCGTCATCACCACTGGGAGCAGGGTTCTTCTTTGTAGCCAAGAAGGATGGTTCGCTGAGACCGTGTATTGATTACCGCCTTCTTAATAAGATCACTGTTAAATTTCAGTATCCCTTGCCATTGTTATCTGACTTGTTTGCTCGGATTAAGGGGGCTAGTTGGTTCACTAAGATAGATCTTCGTGGTGCGTATAATCTGGTGAGAATCAGGCAAGGAGATGAATGGAAAACTGCATTCAATACGCCCGAGGGTCATTTTGAGTATCTAGTGATGCCGTTCGGACTTGCCAATGCTCCATCTGTGTTTCAGTCTTTTATGCATGACATCTTCCGTGAGTATCTGGATAAATTCCTGATTGTTTACTTGGATGACATTTTGATCTTTTCGGATGATTGGGAGTCTCATGTGAAGCAGGTCAGAATGGTTTTTCAGGTCCTGCGTGCTAATTCTTTGTTTGTGAAGGGATCAAAGTGTCTCTTCGGTGTGTAGAAAGTTTCATTTTTGGGGTTCATCTTTTCCCCTTCTACTATCGAGATGGATCCAGTTAAGGTCCAAGCCATCCAGGATTGGATTCAGCCGACATCTCTGAAAAGTCTGCAAAAGTTCCTGGGCTTTGCTAATTTTTATCGTCGCTTCATCTGTAATTTTTCTAGCATTGCCAAACCATTGACCGATTTGACCAAGAAGGGTGCTGATTTGGTTAATTGGTCTTCTGCTGCTCTGGAAGCTTTTCAGGAGTTGAAGCATCGTTTTTGTTCTGCCCCTGTGTTGTGTCAACCAGATGTTTCTCTCTCCAGGTCGAGGTTGATGCTTCTGAGATTGGAGCAGGGGCGGTTTTGTCACAGAGAGGTTCTGATTGCTCAGTGATGAAACCATGTGCTTTCTTTTCCAGGAAGTTTTCGCCCGCTGAGCGTAATTATGATGTGGGCAACCGAGAGTTGCTGGCCATGAAGTGGGCATTCGAGGAGTGGCGTCATTGGCTTGAAGGAGCTAAGCATCGCGTGGTGGTATTGACTGATCATAAGAACTTGACTTATCTCGAGTCTGCCAAGCGCTTGAATCCTAGACAGGCCCGTTGGTCGTTATTTTTTGCCCGCTTCGACTTTGTGATTTCGTACCTTCCGGGCTCTAAAAATGTGAAGGCGGATGCTCTGTCTAGGAGTTTTGTGCCCGACTCTCCGGGTTTATCTGAGCCAGCGGGTATCCTCAAGGAAGGAGTCATTGTGTCTGCCATCTCCCCTGATATGCGGCGGGTGCTGCAAAAATTTCAGGCGAATAAACCTGACCGTTGTCCAGCGGAGAAACTGTTCGTCTCTGATAGGTGGACTAATAAAGTTATCTCTGAACTTCATTGTTCGGTGTTGGCTGGTCATCCTGGAATCTTTGGTACTAGAGAGTTAGTGGCTAGATCCTTCTGGTGGCCATCTCTGTCACGGGATGTACGTACTTTTGTGCAGTCCTGTGGGATTTGTGCTCGGGCTAAGCCCTGCTGTTCTCGTGCCAGTGGGTTGCTTTTGCCCTTGCCGGTCCCAAAGAGGCCTTGGACACATTTCAATGGATTTCATTTCTGACCTTCCTGTTTCTCAAAAGATGTCAGTCATTTGGGTGGTCTGTGATCGCTTTTCTAAAATGGTCCATCTGGTGCCCTTGGCTACATTGCCTTCCTCCTCTGATTTGGTACCTTTGTTCTTTCAGCATGTGGTTCGGTTGCATGGCATTCCTGAGAATATTGTTTCTGACAGAGGTTCCCAGTTTGTTTCAAGGTTTTGGCGAGCCTTTTGTGGTAGGATGGGCATTGACCTATCCTTTTCCTCGGCTTTCCATCCTCAGACTAATGGCCAGACCGAACGAACCAATCAGACCTTGGAAACATATCTGAGATGTTTTGTTTCTGCAGACCAGGATGATTGGGTGTCCTTTTTGCCGTTGGCTGAGTTCGCCCTTAATAATCGGGCCAGCTCGGCTACCTTGGTTTCTCCTTTTTTTTGCAATTCTGGGTTCCATCCTCGTTTCTCTTCAGGACAGGTTGAGTCTTCGGACTGTCCTGGTGTGGATTCTGTGGTGGACAGGTTGCAGCAGATCTGGACTCAGGTAGTGGACAATGTGACCTTGTCCCAGTAGAAGGCTCAACTTTTCGCTAATCGCAGACGCCGTGTGGGTCCCCGACTTCGTGTTGGGCATCTGGTTTGTTTATCTTCTCGTCATATTCCTATGAAGGTTTCCTCTCCTAAATTTAAACCTCGTTTTATTGGTCCGTATAGGATTTCTGAGGTTCTCAATCCTGTGTCTTTTCGTCTGACCCTCCCAGACTCCTTTTCCATACATAATGTATTCCATAGGTCGTTGTTGCGGAGATACGTGGCACCTATGGTTCCATCTGTTGAGCCTCCTGCCCCGGTTTTGGTGGAGGGGGAATTGGAGTATATTGTGGAGAAGATTTTGGATTCTCGTGTTTCTAGACGGAAACTCCAGTATCTGGTTAAATGGAAGGGTTATGCTCAGGAAGATAATTCCTGGGTTTTTGCCTCTGATGTCCATGCTCCAGATCTTGTTCGTGCCTTTCATGTGGCTCATCCTGGTCGGCCTGGGGGCTCTGGTGAGGGTTCGGTGACCCCTCCTCAAGGGGGGGTACTGTTGTGAATTCTGTGGCTGAATTCACTCCTGTGGTCACAAGTGGTACTGCAGCTTCTGAGCTTCCTCCCTCAGGTGTTCTGGTGAGCTCGTTAGCTGCTTCGTTACTTAACTCCACCTGATGCTGCTATCCTGGCTCCTTGTCAATGTTCCAGTGTTGGATCTGAGCTTCTCCTGATTGTTCCTGTGACCTGCTGCTCTGTATAGCTAAGTGCTTTTTTGCTATTTTGTTGCTTTTTTTTCTGTCCAGCTTGTCTTTGGTTTTGCTGGAAGCTCTGAGACGCAAAGGGTGTACCGCCGTGCCGTTAGTTCGGCACGGTGGGTTTTTTTTGCCCCCTTTGCGTGGTTTTTGCTTTAGGGTTTTTTGTAGACTGCAAAGTTGCTTTACTGTCCTCGCTCTGTCTAAGAATATCGGGCCCCACTTTGCTGAATCTATTTCATCCTACGTTTTGTCTTTTCATCTTACTCACAGTCATTATATGTGGGGGAGCTGCCTTTTCCTTTGGGGTATTTCTCTGGGGCAAGTCAGGCCTATTTTTCTATCTTCAGGCTAGCTAGTTTCTTAGGCTGTGCCGAGTTGCATAGGTAGTTGTTAGGCGCAATCCACAGCCGCTTTTAGTTGTGTTTAGGATAGGATCAGGTGTGCAGTCTACAGAGTTTCCACGTCTCAGAGCTCGTTCTTTTGTTTTTGGGTATTTGTCAGATCACTGTGTGCGCTCTGATTGCTAGGCACACTGTGTCTCTGGATTGCCTTCATAACACCTTTCATTAGCACACATAACACCCAACTAGTCACAGACATAGACTTCCAGTCCAACACAGGATTATGTACCTGCAACCACGGAAAACCCAGCACGATAGCATCATGCAAATTATGCAACACCAGATATCGACAATCTTCCTCATGGGCTGGCGCCATGCGCATGGTCACCTGTGTCCAAAACTGGGGCTTATTTTTAGCCAAAGGTGTAGCATCAATGCCCCTTAAAGGAATAGGGTTCTGCAAAGACTGCAAGGAAAAACCACAACACCTGGCAAATTCAAAGTCCATTAAGTTCAAGGCGGCGCCTGAATCCACAAACGCCATGACAGAAAATGATGACAATGAGCAGATCAAGAACACAGATAACAGAAATTTAGGTTGTACAGTACTGATGGTAAATGAACTGGCAATCCTCTTTGTCCGCTTAGGGCAGACAGAAATGACATGAGAAGCATCGCCACAATAATAACACAACCTATTCTGACGTCTGAAACCTTGTCGTTCCGTTCTAGACAGAATACTATCACACTGCATTGGCTCAGGAATTTGCTCTGAGGACAACGCCACAGCGCGCAAAGTTCTGCGCTCCCGCAAGTGCCGGTCAATCTGAATGGCCAGAGACATAGAATCACTCAGACCGAAAGGTGTGGGAAACCCCACCATAACATCTTTAACGGATTCAGAAAGACCCTTTCTGAAAATTGCCGCCAAAGCATCATCATTCCATTTAGTCAACACAGACCATTTTCTAAATTTCTGACAATACAATTCTGCCGCCTCTTGACCCTGAGACAGGGCCAACAAGGTCTTCTCCGCTTGATCCAGAGAATTAGGTTCATCATATAATAATCCAAAAGCCTGAAAAAAGGAGTCTACATTAAACAAAGCCGGATTTCCAGATTCCAGGGAAAATGCCCAATCCTGTGCATCGCCACGCAGCAGGGAGATGATGATTTTAACCTGTTGAATGGAATCACCAGAGGATCGAGGTCTCAGAGCAAAAAACAGTTTACAGTTGTTTTTAAAACTCAAAAATTTGGACCTGTCACCAAAAAACAAATCAGGAGTAGGAATCTTTGGCTCTAAAACAGGAGTCTGAACAATATAATCAGAAATACCCTGTACCCTAGCAGCAAACTGGTCCACACGAGAAGCTAATTCCTGAATATCCATGCTAGCACAAGACTCCTCAGCCACCCAGAGAAAAAGAGCGAAGAGAAGAGAAAGCAGACTGCAGAAAAAAAAATGGCTCAACACCTTTCTTCCCTTCTTCTGAGATGCATTTAACTCATTATTGGCCAGTTGTACTGTTATGATCCGGTGACCTTGGAGCCGCATGGAACTTTCTCTGAGTTGGTGGAAGCTGTACTGACCGCAAATCCTGAACTTAACACAGCAACTAGAAGTAGCCGTGGGGTGTGCCTAACAAATCCTAGACACCTTGACACAGCCGGAGGACTAAATACCCCTATAGATGGGGGCGTGGCCTAGCAGGCGATGTGAACAGACGTGCAACAGAGCTCTCCCGCTTCATTATCTCTGTATTAACCCCTTAGAGGCGCCGCCGAGCGCAAATCATACTCTCAGGAGTGCACATAGTCTCGGGGAGCGAGGTGTGACCCGAAGGAACGGAATCTTATCTGAGGATGACACGCAGGAGACAGAAGGAGCTGACAGCTGCGGGAAGCTCACAGGCCCAAGATGGCGCTGAGACTGCAGAGGAGGCGGCGAGGGCAAGCGCTGCTTATCAGAGGAAGATGGATGTGATTGCTAAGTTGGAGCGATTTGCCAGGTCAGAGGAGGCTGTAAATCTACAGTCAGAGGCTGGAAGTGTGGAGTCTGGAGCAGCTGGTGCCCCCGGAGATCAGCAGGAAGGAGGGGCTCAGCTACAGTGCAGTGGGTCAGACCAGGGATCTCCTACAAGGGCCGCAGGAGCTGTTCTGCCTGCACAGTCTGACATGCCAGAAATGGAGGAGCCGACTCTGAAGGACATATTTTCAGTGGTGATGTACTGTAAGTCTGCCCTGGGGGCTCTAAACCTACGAGCGGATGAATTAAAGGGAGAGATGGTCGCTTTAAACTCTGCTATGCGTAAAGTTGAAAAGAGAGTGGAAGAGGTGGAAGAAAGGGTTGGGAGTGCAGAAGATCGGATTGGTGAATTGTTAAACAGGGAAAAAAAGTATATTCAACGTATTGCTGATCTGGAGTTTAAGACTGATGACCTTGAAAACCGATCCCGCAGGAACAACCTAAGGATTGTGGGGGTCCCAGAAAAGGCGGAAGGGAGCAACCCCACGGCTTATATTGAGGCATGGCTAAAAAACGCTGTGGGTGGAGATGGCCTTACTAAGATGTTTGCCGTTGAAAGAGCGCACCGTGTGCCCACCAGACCCCTCCCCCCCGGCTCGGCCCCAAGAGTTATCTTGGCTAAAATTCTGAACTATCAGGACCGAGACATTTTGTTGAGGAAAGCCAGGAATTGTGATGAGCTGACCATTGATGGTAATCGGGTCTCCCTTTATCCGGATTACTCTGCGGCGGTCCAAAAGCTTCGGATGAAGTTTGGAGAGGTCAAGAGGAGGTTGCGAGACTTAGATGTCCGTTATTCAATGATTTACCCAGCAAAATTAAGGGTGGTGGCTCTGGATCGGGTGCATTTTTTCCAAAATCCAGAGGAGGCGTCACAATGGCTGGATCTCAATACTAAGCATGTCAAAACGGGGCAGACCCGCTGAAACTGATTTAAGTGCTACTGAGGCAATTGTTAACCCTTCACTGTTATGTTTGGTTTGATAGTTAACTGGTACTTATACTGTGACTTTATGGTATATTGATATCATCAGGTTGTGTTCGGCGGCGCAACGAAATTTGCATTTTGGCTATGGTGGGCGGGGGAGCTGAAGGAACGCAGAGTTTTTATCGTTAGGCTGTGAAACAGCGTTCCCAGATCTCAAATTGAGAGGGAGAGTTTATTTTGATATTCTAAGAGTAGAGAGGAGTTGGGTGGGCTTAAAGAGAGGGGAGAGATAGAGAGTTATTTCAGTTGGGAATTGGGGATGGGGGGGGGGAGGAGGGAGGGGGTGGGAGTTGGGGTTGAGACCTTAGGGAGCTTGAACTCATTCATTGTTTCTATAAGCTATAATGGGTGGGGAGGTTAAAATCCTAAGTTGGAATGTTAGGGGCCTTGCAAATGCTACTAAAAGAACAGCTATTTTCCAATATGTACTGAAACAGAGGCCTTCAGTGATATGTCTGCAGGAAACTCACCTAGTGAAGGAAAAGGTTGCTATTCTACAGAAGAGATGGGTGAGAAAGGCGTATCACTCAACGTTCTCAAATTATGCCAGAGGTGTGTCAATTATGATACACGTTAGTGTTCCGTTTGAAGAGATTGAGGTAACCACCGATAAAGACGGCCAATTTGTGTTTTTAGTATGCAAGATATTTAACAGGTTAATTTGTATTGTGTCAATTTATATTCCACCACCATATTCCAAGAAAAAGATACAGGAGATTCTGGAAATTACGGGTAGGTGGGATGGGGTGCCCCTCCTTATAGTGGGGGATGTGAACAATATATCTAATGATCACTGGGACAAGGGTAGACATGCAGAGTTGAGAAGTGAAGGGAACTCTACTCCTTTTGGAAATTATCTAAGAGAAATAGGATGGATAGATTTGTGGCGGGTGCGTAATCCTAGGACATATGCCTACTCATGTTATTCAGCAACATACGGATCTTTATCTCGCATTGATGTGGCTTTGGGAAATGGGGGGGTGAATAATCTAATACATGAGGTGGAGTATAGGCCTAGAGTAATATCGGACCATAGCCCAGTACTGGTCTCTGTACAAATGACTGGGAAGAGTGGTCTGACGGGGTTGGGATGGAAATTTCACCCCTCCTGGCTACAGTATTTGGATATGGAACAGGTGGGAACTGAACTCGGGGAGTTTTTCAGGATAAATGAAGGGAGTGCGGGGAATCTTGTAGTGTGGGACACCATGAAGGCATACCTGAGAGGAATTTTATTCCGGGACATCTCGAGACATAAAACTAAGTCTAAAATTCAAGACAATGCAGTGATGGAGGAACTGAGGGTGGCGGAAGAGACACTGGCCTCTCAGAATTCAAGAGAAGCACAACTTCGTATGAGGGTGGCTCAGGTAGCGGTCGATGAACTCCATATGCGTAGGGCAGATAGGTTGAGAGCCTTTCAAAAGGAAACATTTTATTCTGAGGGAGAGAAGGTAGGACATTTGCTCTCGGTGGTGGTTTCTGCGCAGCGGGATTCTTCACATGTATACTCCATAAGAACAGAGGAAGGTAAAACGGTTACTCAGGGGGGGGAAATTTTAGACGTTTTTCGGAGATTTTATAGTAAATTATATTCCTCTAGGGTGGATAAAAGTCCTGAGGAAATGAATAGATATCTGAAAGAGGTTGACTTACCCAGACTAGGTAGAGAGGAAAGGGAGTGGATGGATAGACCGCTTGGGGAGGAAGAATTGAAGGCGGCTTTGGCGAATATGGCGGGGGGCAAGGCTCCGGGGACGGACGGTATCCCAGTAGAGGTTTATAAAATTCTTAATGCAGAGTTAATGCCCAAATTGGAGCGAGTGTTCTCTGAGTCGTTGGAGAGGGGAGTGCTGCCCCCATCAATGAGAGAGGCCATCGTGGTGGTTATTCCTAAAGCTGATAAAGATCCTCAACAGCCGGAGTCGTATAGACCAATTTCACTTCTAACGGCTGACATAAAGATTTTGGCGAAGGCCCTGGCGAACAGGCTGACCCAAGTGATCGATAAATTGATTCACCCAGACCAGTCTGGCTTTATGCCCAATAAATCCACGGCAATTAACTTGAGAAGGCTATTTTTAAATATGCAAATTCCTGCAGACAATGCCGGAAAAAGAGTTGTGGTGTCTTTAGATGCCCACAAGGCCTTTGATTGTGTGGAGTGGAGTTACTTGTGGTCGGTACTGGATCGCCTGGGGTTTGGTCCAAAATTCATCTCCTGGGTTAAGTTGCTGTACTCGTTCCCAATGGCAAAAATTAGAGTTAATAATAATTTGTCAGAGAGTTTCCCGCTGTTTAGGGGTACCAGACAGGGGTGTCCGCTGTCCCCGTTGCTCTTCGCTCTGGCCGTGGAGCCGTTAGCGGCTAAAATAAGAGGTGCTCAGGAGGTTAGAGGTTACATCTATGGTAGGAGGGAAGACAAAATTGCATTATATGCTGACGATATTTTGTTGTTCCTGGAGGATTCTGAAAGGTCCCTGTGCAATGCGGTTGCTTTGATTGAGGAGTTTGGTCGGTTTTCGGGTCTCACAATAAACTGGGATAAGTCTTGTATGTTGTTGATTGAGGGGGACAGTATGGGCAGTGGAGAGAGGGCGATAACCACAAAATTAAAGATTGTTCAAAAATTCAAATATTTGGGTATTCAGATTGCTCTTCCTCTAACTACCTTTGAGGAACTGAATTTAAGTCCATTAATGCAGAAAATTCGTACCAAGATTGCGGCATGGAACAAATTACATTTATCGGTGGTTGGTAGGGTGAACCTCTTAAAGATGATTGTAATGCCACAGTTGTTGTACGTGCTACATAACTCTCCCATTTGGATTACACAATGCAGATTCCGTAAGATTAGGTCTTTGTTTGGGGAATTAATATGGGGAGGAAAGAGTCCTAGGTTTAAACAGGAGATACTTCAGAGGGCCAAAACAGAGGGGGGTCTTGCACTTCCTAATCCATGGCTATACTTCTTAGCAGCACAGTGTCAACATCTCAAAGGATGGGGGGAGGAGGCAGGGAGTGTGCAAATACCTAATAGCTTGAGGTTCTTACTACAGGCAGACATTTTGAGTGACAGTTTGGAGGGAGGACAATTCAAAAAAATGGGTTCACATGGGTGCACTATCAAATTAATTCACAGAGTATGGGAAAAAGTCAAACTCATTAGGGAAGTGAGTGGGTTCACCAGATTCTCGCCTATTTGGGACAACATTTATCTACCGGAATTTAGGCAGAGGGAGGGTTTTCACTTTTGGTCTGCAGCAGGTATTAAATGGCTGGGGCAGCTGATAAGTCAGGGCAGACTTAAAACATTTGATGAGTTGCAGGAAGAATTTCAGTTGCCACGGTCTGAATTGTTCCAGTATAATCGTATCTCTCATGCTTATCAGGCACAGAATAAAAGGGGAGCCATAGTGGTACAGATTGATCTCATGATCGACTATATCCTTAAGAATAGCTGCACGAAGGGGGCGATTTCAGAAATATATGGGTTTCTACTTTTTTCTTTCCTGGAAAAATATCCCATCCGAGCCAAAGGGAAATGGGAAGCTGAATTGGGAATAATTGACAATGATAGATGGGAGTCGGTCCTAGAATATGTGCCCAAGATATCAATGAGTGAACCAGGCAGGCTATCACAGTTATTCGTAATCCATAGGGCCTATAGAACCCCTGACAGGTTGTTCAAGGCTGGGCTTAGGCAGAACTCGGACTGCCCTCGGTGCTCACAATCCCAGGCGGGGATATTGCATATGATGTGGCAGTGCCCTAGACTGTCCTCCTTCTGGATAGTTGTTTTAAATCGTATTGAACTGGTGTATGGATGTTCTGTCCCTAGGGTTCCACTGACTTGCATATTGGGATATGTGGAGGAAATTGTTACGGACAACATGTTTAAAATAGCTATTGCACGATTGTTATTCATTGCTAGGAAATTGATCGCCAAATTTTGGATTAGAGAGGAACCTCCAACAAGAAGAGACTTTCTTAAGCAAGCGGAGCATATACTTACTTTGGAGAAAAGTATCTACACCAAAAGGAATAAGCTGGACATCTTCCACAAGCTGTGGCAACCGTGGATGGACTTGAATTAGGATGATAAATGAGAATATAGGGAACCTAGTATTCAATGGAAATATAACGGATGTTTATTCAAATGGTTGTATGATGATGGGAAGTGGGGTGGCTCTGGCTGAGGTCTCGGGTTGGGCAGGGTGGGGGGGCTCTGGGTCGGGGGGGAAAAAGTTATCTGTAAATGTTTAATGAAACATTGCCATGAGAAATATTCTGATTGTTTATTCTTTGCGGATAATAAAAATCTATCTGATAAAAAAAAAAAAATACCCCTATAGATGGAAATAGGAAATCTACCTTGCCTCAGAGCAGAACCCCAAAGGATAGGCAGCCCCCCACAAATATTGACTACTAGATTGTGGCCCGATTCTAACGCATCGGGCATTCTAGAATATGCATGTCCCCGTAGTATATGGACAACGATGATTCCAGAATTCGCGGCAGATTGTGCCCGTGGCTGATTGGTCGAGGCAACCTTTATGACATCATCGTCGCCATGGCAACCATTATGACATCTACGTCGATACTGTGCCCGTCGCTGAATCAGAAACGTGGGATTTCTACGTCCTTTATGACATCATCATCGCTGTGCCCGTTGCTGATTGGTCGAGGCCTGGCGGCCTCGACCAATCAGAGACGCGGGATGTCTACGTCCTTTATGACATTATCGTCGCTGTGCCCGTCGCTGATTGGTCGAGGCCTTGGCGGCCTCGACCAATCAGACGCGGGATTTCCAGGACAGACAGACGGAAAAACCCTTAGACAATTATATATATAGACTAGATTGTGGCCCGATTCTAACGCATCGGGTATTCTAGAATATGCATGTCCCCGTAGTATATGGACAACGATGATTCCAGAATTCGCGGCAGACTGTGCCCATCGCTGATTGGTCGAGGCAACCTTTATGACACCATCGTCGCCATGGCAACCATTATGACATCTACATCGATACTGTGCCCGTCGCTGAATCAGAAACGTGAGATGTCTACGTCCTTTATGACATCATCGTCGCTGTGCCCGTTGCGGATTGGTCGAGGCCTAGCGGCCTCGACCAATCAGAGACGCGGGATTTCTACGTCGATGCTGTGTCGGTCTCTGATTGGTCGAGGCCTGGCGGCCTCGATCAATCAGAGACGCGGGATTTCCAGGACAGACAGACAGAAAGACAGACAGACACACAGACAGACAGACAGACGGAAAAACCCTTAGACAATTATATATATAGATGAGTAGTAGAGGAAAAGACACACGCAGGCAGGAAACAGGATTTGGCAAAAGAGGCCACTCTAGCTAAAATAGGAAAGGATAGGACAGAATCCTAAGCGGTCAGTATTAAAACCCTTCCAAAAATATCCACAGCAGAAAATACAAAAAATTCCACCATCTAACTAAAGATGTGGAGCGTATATCTGCAACTCCAGAGAATCCAACAAGACTGAGAAAACACTGACACAGTCTAAGCTGGACAAGAGAAAACAAATGAATAGCACAGAATTATTAAGCACACAGAATGTGTGCCACAGAAACAAACACAAAACACTTATCTTTGCTGAATTGGCAGCAAGGCAGGAGGAACCAGACAAAGATCCAAAACCTCCCAGAACCATGGGCAACTGGCAAGGACTCAAGAATCCTGCACACCTAAATATCCCAGTCAGAACTGCAATCAGCAGATACACCTGGCCAGGACTGCAACTGAGGGACAACTGCATTCCCACCTACAACCACTGGAGGGAACCCAAAAGCAGAATTCACAACAGACGCTCTTCCAGTATCAAAGCCACTAGAGTCATGGAGCCTAGAGCAGGCAGCCAACAAAGATGTTGCAGTCCATGGGTCAGAGACGGGGAACAACGCTGATTCAAACTCTTAGCCATGTATGTCTGGTGAGCCTCATGTTCTAACACAGCCAGAACTGAATGACTTGTTCCGGGACTTACGTTTCTCAAAACCAAATGCAGAGTTCGTGGATTCAAGACTTCAAGGATGGCATTTTCTGCCTCTATCTACAATTAAGAGCTGGCTCAGGGATAGGAAACAAAGGGTGGTTATTAATGGAGCACACTCGGACTGGGTCGTGGTTAGCAGTGGGGGTACCACAGGGGTCAGTATTGGGCCCTCTTCTTTTTAACATATTTATTAATGATCTTGTAGGGGGCATACAGAGCAGAATTTCAATATTTGCAGATGACACTAAACTCTGCAGGGTAATCAATACTGAGGAGGAAAATTTTATATTACAGGATGATTTTTTTAAACTTGAAACTTGGGCTGATAAATGGCAAATGAGCTTTAATGGGGATAAATGTAAGGTCATGCACTTGGGTAGAAGTAATAAGATGAATAACTATGTGCTTAATTCTAAAACTCTGGGCAAAACCATCAATGAAAAAGACCTGGGAGTATGGGTGGATGAAAAACTCATGTTCAGTGGCCAGTGTCAGGCAGCTGCTACAAGGGCAAATAAAATAATGGGATGCATTAAAAGAGGCATAGATGCTCATGAGGAGAACATAATTTTACCTCTATACAAGTCACTAGTGCGACCACACTTAGAATACTGTGCACAGTTCTGGTCTCCGGTGTATAAGAAAGACATAGCTGAACTGGAGCGGGTGCAGAGAAGAGCGACCAAGGTTATTAGAGGACTGGGGGGTCTGCAATACCAAGATAGATTATTACTCTTGGGGCTAATTAGTTTGGAAAAACGAAGACTAAGGAGAGATCTTATTTTAATGTATAAATATATGAGGGGACAGTACAAAGACCTTTCTGATGATCTTTTTAATCATAGACCTGAAACAGGGACAAGGGGGCATCCTCTACGTCTGGAGGAAAAAAGGTTTAGGCATAATAACAGACGCGGATTCTTTACTGTAAGAGCATTGAGACTATGGAACTCTCTGCCAAATGATGTTGTAATGAGTGATTCATTACTTAAATTTAAGAGGGGACTGGATGCCTTTCTGGAAAAGTATAATGTTACAGGGTATATATACTAAAACATAATAAATGAAAATTGGAGGGAAACTCAATTTAAAATGATGCATGGAGCAATCTCTGCTTTTAATATTCATAAACCAGATATAAGACCTAACAGACTTACAGCCTGCCCTAGATGTCAGCAACCTAGCTCTGATTTATTACATGGCCTATGGTCCTGCGGTTACATAGTCCCGTTTTGGGGCCTAGTTTCTGGATTACCAGCCTTTGGAGTAATGTGACAATGGCGATCTTACATTATTGGGAGAATATGAGTGGCGAGAGTTGCGGAGGGAGGGGTCCCCCAATACTAATACATACTATACTTATCATCGTCTACCCCTCAGTTGTCAGATTTAATAGCTCGACTTACATGGCGGTGGAGCAAGGGGACGCACTCACAAATAAGGAGGTACAAGCGGGCAAATTTCTTAAAAAATGGAGACAGTTTCTTGGAAAACGTGCGGGGCCGATGCAAGGCGGAAGATGATAACTCCCTTCTCTTCCACTAGATGGTTCCTCTTGGAAAAATTGAAGAATAATCTGGGTCCACTACAATTACCAGAGGATTGTTCTTTCCATGATTAGCGTTAGATGTTTTACTACTTTAATGGATAATGGGAAGGCGGGCTAGACTGCCGGTTGGAATGGGTTAGGCGACTCGGTGAAGGCTCCCCGCTCCTTTTCTTACTCTCCTCCCTCCCTTTCCCCCTTCCCTTCTTCTTTTATTTCTTTGTTTGTTTTTGTATTTTTGACAATTCTCTCCGCTATCCCATATAGACGTTATAATATTGGCTAAGATTACCTTCGTTATCTCCAAAAGAAGATATTCTTAATCGGTAACCTTTACAAGTACAATGTACAATGTCTAAATCCTATGATTGATGCCAATGGATTGTTGTTTCATATGGTTGTAAATGCAAATTTTCAATAAAAATTTATATTAAAAACAAAAACAAAAGGCCATTCAGAAATTGGGGGAGATTCACAAGGAGCGGACTGCTGCTGTCCACACTGCCAAAAGTACCAATACCGGGTTTACAGTCAACAGTATCACTGGGCTTGATTAGCAGCAAACTCGCCTGACCTTAACCTCATAGAGAATCTATGGAGTATTGTCAAGAGGAAGATGAGAGACACCAGACCCAACAATGCAGATGAGCTGAAGGCTGCTATCAAAGCAACCTGGGCTTCCATAACCCCTCAGCAGTGCCGCAGGCTGATCGCCTCAATGCCACGCCACATTGATGCAGTAATTGATGGAAAAGGACCAAGTATTGAGGGCATTTACTGAACATACATTTCAGTAGGACAACATTTCGGATTTTACAATCATTTTTCAAGTTGGTGATATAAAGTATTCTAATTTACTGAGATAATGACTTTTGGGATTTCATTGGCTGTAAGCCATAATCATCAACATTAACAGAAATAAACACATGAAATAGATTACTCTGTGTGTAATGACTCTGTGTGTGATGTAGTTAACTTTTTGATGATATTCTAATTTTGTGAGAAGCACCTGTACATATATAGAAATTAAAGCAATTTTTTACAAATAGTGTATATATATATATATAATTACTGCTTTCTCATTGACTTCATACATTGTGCTCACTATGGGGACATAAAAGAGGGGCATTTCACAATTTAAGTAAAGGATGAAACTTTCCAAAGACAAAAAGATTAATGTTAACGATGTCATGATTTTTAATGATTGATTACTTGGGTCATTGATGATTACCTCTTCAATATTTGTCACAGTTGTAAATAGTAAACTCTGCAACTAAGGAGTTAAATGATCTATGGAGAAGAAAAAAGACCCGTGAGGTAATAAACATATCCAGTATTTCCATTCCTATGATGGAGGATTAGTGGTGAGCGAGCGTGCTCTGATGAGGTGTTAACTCAGCATGCTCAAGTGCTAATCCAACATTTCGGCGTGCCATAAAAGTATGCTCGAGACGCCGCAGGGATTTCTGAAATCTCAGCTTTTTTTTTTAAAGCAGCGCTTTGTCAAGTCTCTCAGTTTTGCAGCGTATTTCACCCATTCAAGTGAATGATAAAAAACGCCGGTAAAAACAGCAAAACGTATATTCGGCGTGAGGAAAAAAACTGCAGCATTCTGTGATTACAGTCCAAAATCGGACACTGGCAAGAAACAGTCGCACGCCTTATGGAGCATCAGAGGGACAAGCGGTTTTTACAGATACATTCCATTTCTGTAGCAAAGAAGCCTGTAAATGGTCGTGTAAAAGATTAATAGCTGCGGAATAACAGGACGGATTCTACACGGACAGAACACGGAGGACAAGTGAGAAAACCTCGCCCCACTCTCCTGGATTATTGGTACACAAGTGTGAGCAAACCCGAAATATTGCCGGGCAGCAAGTATCTGTGCAGAGCCGATGCTGGAAAATTCTATCACAAGATTCCGTGATGACATCACTGGTGATTGTCGGCCAGGATGACATCACTGGTGATTGTCGGCCATTGTGACATCACTGGTGATTGTCGGCCACTGTGACATCACTGGTGATTGTCAGCCAGGATGACATTACTGGTGATTGTCGGCCACTGTGACATCACTGGTGATTGTCAGCCAGGATGACATCACTGGTGATTGTCGGCCACTGTGACATCACATTTTATGAAGAGGTAAGCTATAGGCTGGACCACGGTGAGTCATTGGACGTGGTATATCTCGATTTTTCCAAAGCGTTTGATACCGTGCCGCACAAGAGGTTGGTACACAAAATGAGAATGCTTGGTCTGGGGGAAAATGTGTGTAAATGGGTTAGTAACTGGCTTAGTGATAGAAAGCAGAGGGTGGTTATAAATGGTATAGTCTCTAACTGGGTCGCTGTGACCAGTGGGGTACCGCAGGGGTCAGTATTGGGACCTGTTCTCTTCAACATATTCATTAATGATCTGGTAGAAGGTTTACACAGTAAAATATCGATATTTGCAGATGATACAAAACTATGTAAAGCAGTTAATACGAGAGAAGATAGTATTCTGCTACAGATGGATCTGGATAAGTTGGAAACTTGGGCTGAAAGGTGGCAGATGAGGTTTAACAATGATAAATGTAAGGTTATACACATGGGAAGAGGGAATCAATATCACCATTACACACTGAACGGGAAACCACTGGGTAAATCTGACAGGGAGAAGGACTTGGGGATCCTAGTTAATGATAAACTTACGTGGAGCAGCCAGTGCCAGGCAGCAGCTGCCAAGGCAAACAGGATCATGGGGTGCATTAAAAGAGGTCTGGATACACATGATGAGAGCATTATACTGCCTCTGTACAAATCCCTAGTTAGACCGCACATGGAGTACTGTGTCCAGTTTTGGGCACCGGTGCTCAGGAAGGATATAATGGAACTAGAGAGAGTACAAAGGAGGGCAACAAAATTAATAAAGGGGATGGGAGAACTACAATACCCATATAGATTAGCGAAATTAGGATTATTTAGTCTAGAAAAAAGACGACTGAGGGGCGATCTAATAACCATGTATAAGTATATAAGGGGACAATACAAATATCTCGCTGAGGATCTGTTTATACCAAGGAAGGTGACGGGCACAATGGGGCATTCTTTGCGTCTGGAGGAGAGAAGGTTTTTCCACCAACATAGAAGAGGATTCTTTACTGTTAGGGCAGTGAGAATCTGGAATTGCTGCCTGAGGAGGTGGTGATGGCGAACTCAGTCGGGGGGTTCAAGAGAGGCCTGGATGTGTTCCTGGAGCAGAACAATATTGTATCATACAATTATTAGGTTCTGTAGAAGGACGTAGATCTGGGGATTTATTATGATGGAATATAGGCTGAACTGGATGGACAAATGTCTTTTTTCGGCCTTACTAACTATGTTACTATGTTACTGGTGATTGTCGGCCATTGTGACATCACTGGTGATTGTCGGCCACTGTGACATCACTGGTGATTGTCGGCCATTGTGACATCACTGGTGATTGTCGGCCATTGTGACATCACTGGTGATTGTCGGCCACTGTGACATCACTGGTGATTGTCGGCCACTGTGACATCACTGGTGATTGTCTGCCACTGTGACATCACTGGTGATTGTCGGCCAGGATGACATCACTGGTGATTGTCGGCCAGGATGACATCACTGGTGATTGTCGGCCATTGTGACATCACTGGTGATTGTCGGCCATTGTGACATCACTGGTGATTGTCGGCCACTGTGACATCACTGGTGATTGTCAGCCAGGATGACATCACTGGTGATTGTCGGCCAGGATGACATCACTGGTGATTGTCGGCCACTGTGACATCACTGGTGATTGTCGGCCATTGTGACATCACTGGTGATTGTCGTCCACTGTGACATCACTGGTGATTGTCGGCCATTGTGACATCACTGGTGATTGTCAGCCAGGATGACATCACTGGTGATTGTCGGCCATTGTGACATCACTGATGATTGTCGGCCAGGATGACATCACTGGTGATTGTCGGCCATTGTGACATCACTGGTGATTGTCGGCCAGGATGACATCACTGGTAATTGTCGGCCACTGTGACATCACTGGTGATTGTCGGCCATTGTGACATCACTGGTGATTGTCAGCCAGGATGACATCACTGGTGATTGTCGGCCATTGTGACATCACTGGTGATTGTCGGCCAGGATGCCATCACTGGTGATTGTCGGCCATTGTGACATCACTGGTGATTGTCAGCCACTGTGACATCACTGGTGATTGTCGGCCATTGTGACATCACTGGTGATTGTCGGCCACTGTGACATCACTGGTGATTGTCGGCCAGGATGACATCACTGGTGATTGTCGGCCACTGTGACATCACTGGTGATTGTCGGCCATTGTGACATCACAGCCCCTATAAATAGAAGCCGTGCAGGGTGTTATGTCTGCTAATGAAAGGTGTTATGAAGGCAATCCAGAGACACAGTGTGCCTAGCGATCAGAGCGCACACAGTGATCTGACAAATACCCAAAAACAAAAGAACGAGCTCTGAGACGTGGAAACTCTGTAGACTGCACACCTGAACCTATCCTAGACACAACTAAAAGCGGCTGTGGATTGTGCCTAACAACTACCTATGCAACTCGGCACAGCCTAAGAAACTAGCTAGCCTGAAGATAGAAAAATAGGCCTGACTTGCCCCCAGAGAAATACCCCAAAGGAAAAGGCAGCCCCCCACATATAATGACTGTGAGTAAGATGAAAAGACAAAACGTAGGGATGAAATAGATTCAGCAAAGTGGGGCCCGATATTCTTAGACAGAGCGAGGACAGTAAAGCGAACTTTGCAGTCTACAAAAAACCCTAAAGCAAAAACCACGCAAAGGGGGCAAAAAGACCCACCGTGCCGGACTAACGGCACGGCGGTACACCCTTTGCGTCTCAGAGCTTCCAGCAAAACAAAAGACAAGCTGGACAGAAAAAAAGCAACAAAATAGCAAAAAAGCACTTAGCTATACAGAGCAGCAGGTCACAGGAACAATCAGGAGAAGCTCAGATCCAACACTGAAACATTGACAAGGAGCAAGGATAGCAGCATCAGGTGGAGTTAAGTAACGGAGCAGCTAACGAGCTCACCAGAACACCTGAGGGAGGAAGCTCAGAAGCTGCAGTACCACTTGTGACCACAGGAGTGAATTCAGCCACAGAATTCACAACAGTACCCCCCCTTGAGGAGGGGTCACCGAACCCTCACCAGAGCCCCCAGGCCGACCAGGATGAGCCGCATGAAAGGCACGAACAAGATCGGAAGCATGAACATCAGAGGCAAAAACCCAGGAATTATCTTCCTGAGCATAACCCTTCCATTTAACCAGATACTGGAGTTTCCGTCTAGAAACACGAGAATCCAAAATCTTCTCCACAATATACTCCAACTCCCCCTCCACCAAAACCGGGGCAGGAGGCTCAACAGATGGAACCATAGGTGCCACGTATCTCCGCAACAACGACCTATGGAATACATTATGTATGGAAAAGGAGTCTGGGAGGGTTAGACGAAAAGACACAGGATTGAGAACCTCAGAAATCCTATACGGACCAATAAAACGAGGTTTAAATTTAGGAGAGGAAACCTTCATAGGAATATGACGAGAAGATAACCAAACCAGATCCCCAACACGAAGTCGGGGACCCACACGGCGTCTGCGATTAGTGAAAAGTTGAGCCTTCTCCAGGGACAAGGTCAAATTGTCCACTACCTGAGTCCAGATCTGCTGCAACCTGTCCACCACAGAATCCACACCAGGACAGTCCGAAGACTCAACCTGTCCTGAAGAGAAACGAGGATGGAATCCAGAATTGCAAAAAAATGGAGAAACCAAGGTAGCCGAGCTGGCCCGATTATTAAGGGCGAACTCAGCCAACGGCAAAAAGGACACCCAATCATCCTGGTCTGCAGAAACAAAACATCTCAGATATGTTTCCAAGGTCTGATTGGTTCGTTCGGTCTGGCCATTAGTCTGAGGATGGAAAGCCGAGGAAAAGGATAGGTCAATGCCCATCCTACCACAAAAGGCTCGCCAAAACCTTGAAACAAACTGGGAACCTCTGTCAGAAACAATATTCTCAGGAATGCCATGCAACCGAACCACATGCTGAAAGAACAAAGGTACCAAATCAGAGGAGGAAGGCAATTTAGCCAAGGGCACCAGATGGACCATTTTAGAAAAGCGATCACAGACCACCCAAATGACTGACATCTTTTGAGAAACAGGAAGGTCAGAAATGAAATCCATTGAAATGTGTCCAAGGCCTCTTTGGGACCGGCAAGGGCAAAAGCAACCCACTGGCACGAGAACAGCAGGGCTTAGCCCGAGCACAAATCCCACAGGACTGCACAAAAGTACGTACATCCCGTGACAGAGATGGCCACCAGAAGGATCTAGCCACTAACTCTCTGGTACCAAAGATTCCAGGATGACCAGCCAACACCGAACAATGAAGTTCAGAGATAAGTTTATTAGTCCACCTATCAGGGACGAACAGTTTCTCCGCTGGACAACGATCAGGTTTATTCGCCTGAAATTTTTGCAGCACCCGCCGCAAATCAGGGGAGATGGCAGACACAATGACTCCTTCCTTGAGGATACCCGCTGGCTCAGATAAACCCGGAGAGTCGGGCACAAAACTCCTAGACAGAGCATCCGCCTTCACATTTTTAGAGCCCGGAAGGTACGAAATCACAAAGTCGAAGCGGGCAAAAAATAACGACCAACGGGCCTGTCTAGGATTCAAGCGCTTGGCAGACTCGAGATAAGTCAAGTTCTTATGATCAGTCAATACCACCACGCGATGCTTAGCTCCTTCAAGCCAATGACGCCACTCCTCGAATGCCCACTTCATGGCCAGCAACTCTCGGTTGCCCACATCATAATTACGCTCAGCGGGCGAAAACTTCCTGGAAAAGAAAGCACATGGTTTCATCACTGAGCAATCAGAACCTCTCTGTGACAAAACCGCCCCTGCTCCAATCTCAGAAGCATCAACCTCGACCTGGAACGGAAGAGAAACATCTGGCTGACACAACACAGGGGCAGAACAAAAACGACGCTTCAACTCCTGAAAAGCTTCCACAGCAGCAGAAGACCAATTAACCAAATCAGCACCCTTCTTGGTCAAATCGGTCAATGGTTTGGCAATGCTAGAAAAATTACAGATGAAGCGACGATAAAAATTAGCAAAGCCCAGGAACTTTTGCAGACTTTTCAGAGAAGTCGGCTGAATCCAACCCTGGATGGCTTGGACCTTAACTGGATCCATCTCGATAGTAGAAGGGGAAAAGATGAACCCCAAAAATGAAACCTTCTGCACACCGAAGAGACACTTTGATCCCTTCACAAACAAAGAATTAGCACGCAGGACCTGAAAAACCATTCTGACCTGCTTCACATGAGACTCCCAATCATCTGAGAAGATCAAAATGTCATCCAAGTAAACAATCAGGAATTTATCCAGATACTCACGGAAGATGTCATGCATGAAAGACTGAAACACAGAGGGAGCATTGGCAAGTCCGAACGGCATCACTAGATACTCAAAATGACCCTCGGGCGTATTGAATGCAGTTTTCCATTCATCTCCTTGCCTGATTCTCACCAGATTATACGCACCACGAAGATCTATCTTAGTGAACCAACTAGCCCCCTTAATCCGAGCAAACAAGTCAGATAACAATGGCAAGGGATACTGAAATTTAACAGTGATCTTATTAAGAAGGCGGTAATCAATACACGGTCTCAGCGAACCATCCTTCTTGGCTACAAAGAAGAACCCTGCTCCCAGTGGTGATGACGATTGGCGAATATGTCCCTTCTCCAGGGATTCCTTCACATAACTGCGCATAGCGGCGTGTTCGGGCACGGATAAATTAAATAATCGACCTTTAGGGAATTTACTACCAGGAATCAAATTGATAGCACAATCACAATCCCTATGCGGAGGTAGGGCATCGGACTTGGGCTCTTCAAATACATCCTGATAATCGGACAAGAACTCTGGGACCTCAGAAGGGGTGGATGACGAAATCGACAAAAATGGAACACCACCATGTACCCCCTGACAACCCCAGCTGGACACCGACATGGAATTCCAATCCAATACTGGATTATGGGTTTGTAGCCATGGCAACCCCAACACGACCACATCATGCAGATTATGCAACACCAGAAAGCGAATAACTTCCTGATGTGCAGGAGCCATGCACATGGTCAGCTGGGCCCAGTACTGAGGTTTATTCTTGGCCAAAGGTGTAGCATCAATTCCTCTCAATGGAATAGGACACCGCAAAGGCTCCAAGAAAAACCCACAACGTTTAGCATAATCCAAATCCATCAGATTCAGGGCAGCGCCTGAATCCACAAACGCCATGACAGAAAACGATGACAAAGAGCATATCAAGGTAATGGACAGAAGGAATTTGGACTGTACAGTACCAATGACGGCAGACCTAGCGGACCGTTTAGTGCGCTTAGGACAATCAGAAATAGCATGAGTGGAATCACCACAGTAAAAACACAGCCCATTCAGACGTCTGTATTCCTGCCGTTCAACTCTGGTCATAGTCCTATCGCACTGCATAGGCTCAGGTTTAACCTCAGGCAATACCGCCAAATGGTGCACAGATTTACGCTCGCGCAAGCGTCAACCGATCTGAATGGCCAAAGACATAGACTCATTCAAACCAGCAGGCATAGGAAATCCCACCATGACATCCTTAAGAGCCTCAGAGAGACCCTTTCTGAACAAAGCTGCCAGCGCAGATTCATTCCACTGAGTGAGTACTGACCATTTCCTAAATTTCTGACAATATACTTCTATATCATCCTGACCCTGGCATAAAGCCAGCAAATTTTTCTCAGCCTGATCCACTGAATTAGGCTCATCGTACAGTAATCCAAGCGCCAGGAAAAACGCATCGACACTACTCAATGCAGGGTCTCCTGGCGCAAGAGAAAATGCCCAGTCTTGAGGGTCGCCGCGCAAAAAAGAAATAATAATCAAAACCTGTTGAATAGGATTACCAGAAGAATGAGGTTTCAAGGCCAGAAATAGCTTACAATTATTTTTGAAACTTAGAAACTTAGTTCTATCTCCAAAAAACAAATCAGGAATAGGAATTCTTGGTTCTAACATAGATTTCTGATCAATAGTATCTTGAATCTTTTGTACATTTATAACGAGATTATCCATTGAAGATCACAG
This sequence comes from Ranitomeya imitator, assembly GCF_032444005.1. Lineage (NCBI taxonomy): Eukaryota > Metazoa > Chordata > Amphibia > Anura > Dendrobatidae > Ranitomeya > Ranitomeya imitator. The sequence goes on from NW_027194434.1 coordinate 132,025, forward strand.
ACCCTGAAAATCCATGTCCACACCTGTGTCCAGAATCACCCAAATGTCTAGGGAAAAAAAAAAGTGAACACAGAGCAGAAAAAAAAAAAAATGATGTCAGAACTTTTTCTTTCCCTCTATTGAGAATCATTAGTTGGCTCCTTGTACTGTTATGTCTGCTAATGAAAGGTGTTATGAAGGCAATCCAGAGACACAGTGTGCCTAGCGATCAGAGCGCACACAGTGATCTGACAAATACCCAAAAACAAAAGAACGAGCTCTGAGACGTGGAAACTCTGTAGACTGCACACCTGAACCTATCCTAGACACAACTAAAAGCGGCTGTGGATTGCGCCTAAAAACTACCTATGCAACTCGGCACAGCCTAAGAAACTAGCTAGCCTGAAGATAGAAAAATAGGCCTGACTTGCCCCCAGAGAAATACCCCAAAGGAAAAGGCAGCCCCCCACATATAATGACTGTGAGTAAGATGAAAAGACAAAACGTAGGGATGAAATAGATTCAGCAAAGTGGGGCCCGATATTCTTAGACAGAGCGAGGACAGTAAAGCGAACTTTGCAGTCTACAAAAAACCCTAAAGCAAAAACCACGCAAAGGGGGCAAAAAGACCCACCGTGCCGGACTAACGGCACGGCGGTACACCCTTTGCGTCTCAGAGCTTCCAGCAAAACAAACGACAAGCTGGACAGAAAAAAAGCAACAAAATAGCAAAAAAGCACTTAGCTATACAGAGCAGCAGGTCACAGGAACAATCAGGAGAAGCTCAGATCCAACACTGAAACATTGACAAGGAGCAAGGATAGCAGCATCAGGTGGAGTTAAGTAACGGAGCAGCTAACGAGCTCACCAGAACACCTGAGGGAGGAAGCTCAGAAGCTGCAGTACCACTTGTGACCACAGGAGTGAATTCAGCCACAGAATTCACAACAGCAGGGTTCCGGGTGCCATTTTTGGTTCTATAGTGACGGAGAGCATTTGCAATTTCTCACTATGGCTGAATTACATCTGAATGATTTTCAGGTACAAGCGCTATTGGAGGTTCTTATCTTCCATCGCCCTAACATTGCGCTTCTACCACCCGATGGCATCCTCTGCTTCACTCACCGGCTGGTGGTGCAGCTAGTAAAGGATTGCCTGACTAAACACCGACAAGATCAACTGACGTCAGAGTATCTGACAGATTTATGTCACAACATCAAGACTTTACTACAGCAGGTAAGTGGCGGACGCTCCGCACACAACTTCTCTGTACTCAGAGATAATAATGGTGGGACAGAAGCTTCTTCTTTCCTCCCATATAAAACACGACGAGTCCCCAAATCCTGTATGGAGTCAGTGTATCTGCAGAGAGGAGCAGATGACACATACAATGGCCACCAATCATCTCAGATTGTTCTTTTTTGTTTCTTTTCTTCTTTATAGGCTGAAAAAAAGTCTCAATCTGGAGACTTGGCTTATATTACAGAACTGTCCGAAAAAATCCTGCGTGTACTAGAACTTCCGGACCGCTCGTCGGACCGCCAGGTAAGCAGAGTCGGACTGGAGCACCTTGGGCCCACCATAGAAAATCATTCTTGGGGCCCACTATGTAGCTACAAAGAAATAAATACAAGACCACCAATTGTGGGGTAAAATACTAATATCAGGGTGTAATATAAGGTAGTACACTTCTTAATTATATAGCACTGGTTGGAGTAGCCCCATCATAGAATATAAAGTAGGCCCCTCATAGAATAAAAAGTAGCCCCCTCATAGAATTTAATGTAGCCCCCTCATAGAATATAATGTAGCCCCCTCATAGAATAAAAAGTAGCCCCCTCATAGAATAAAAAGTAGCCCCCTCACAGAATTTAATGTAGCCCCCTCATAGAATATAATGTAGCCCCCTCATAGAATAAAAAGTAGCCCCCTCATAGAATTTAATGTAGCCCCCTCATAGAATATAATGTAGCCCCCTCACAGAATTTAATGTGGCCCCCTCATAGAATATAATGTAGCCCCCTCATAGAATAAAAAGTAGCCCCCTCATAGAATTTAATGTAGCCCCCTCATAGAATATAATGTAGCCCCCTCATAGAATAAAAAGTAGCCCCCTCATAGAATTTAATGTAGCCCCCTCATAGAATATAATGTAGCCCCCTCATAGAATAAAAAGTAGCCCCCTCACAGAATTTAATGTAGCCCCCTCATAGAATATAATGTAGCCCCCTCATAGAATAAAAAGTAGCCCCCTCATAGAATTTAATGTAGCCCCCTCATAGAATATAATGTAGCCCCCTCACAGAATTTAATGTGGCCCCCTCATAGAATATAATGTAGCCCCCTCATAGAATAAAAAGTAGCCCCCTCATAGAATTTAATGTAGCCCCCTCATAGAATATAATGTAGCCCCCTCGTAGAATAAAAAGTAGCCCCCTCATAGAATTTAATGTAGCCCCCTCATAGAATATAATGTAGCCCCCTCATAGAATATAATGTAGCCCCCTCATAGAATAAAAAGTAGCCCCCTCATAGAATATAATGCAGCCCCCATAGAATATAATGTAGCCCCCTCATAGAATAAAAAGTAGCCCCCTCATAGAATATAATGCAGCCCCCATAGAATATAATGTAGCCCCCCTCATAGAATTTAATGTAGCCCCCTCATAGAATATAATGCAGCCCCCCTCATAGAATATAATGCAGCCCCCCTGTCACCCACTGCTGCTTCGCTGGCATCAGGCGGGTCCCCCTGACTCACGGGCCCCATAGCAGCTGCATGGTCTGTCGCTTTTAGCAATACGCCACTGGCTAGGGCCCCTGGAGCAGCAGGAGCCCTAGGCAGCTGCCTGCCCTGTATGCCAGCAGGTGTCAATGCCTGGGCCCCCTGGAGAATCCTCCAGTTCTCTGGAGGGCCAGTTGGACCCTTCCGGTAAGGAGCCATCAATTGGTGCATCAGTAAATGTTGGTTTCATCCATCCTGATTGATGGATTTGGGGATTTAGTGAAATCTTCCACATATTAATTATCTCTATTATATCTATTAGAAAACACCAGAAGGCGACGACGAATATGGGGAGAATGTGACCCCGGAAATCCCTGACTCTAATAGGAGTCAGCTGGAGCCGAGCAGCGATCTGATTGCAGGTGAGCCGATCACATGACCGTCTACAAGGAATCTCCAGATATTACACAGCAGGGAATAATGGTGGATTTACTCTCTACTCCGTGAAATGGGACCTGTCAGCACATGATACATATAGGAGTGGTGGGATGATGGCAGAGGACGTTCCCCCCATTATATCCAGATATTACACAGCAGGGAATAATGGCGGATTTACTCTCTACTCCGTGAAATGGGACCTGTCAGCACATGATACATATAGGAGTGGTGGGATGATGGCAGAGGACGTTCCCCCCATTATATCCAGATATTACACAGCAGGGAATAATGGTGGATTTACTCTCTACTCCATGTAATGGGACCTGTCAGCACATGATACATATAGGAGTGGTGGGATGACGGCGTAGGACGTTCCCATTATATCCAGATATTACACAGCAGGGGATAATGGCGGATTTACTCTCTACTCCATGTAATGGGACCTGTCAGCACATGATACATATAGGAGTGGTGGGATGACGGCGTAGGACGTTCCCCCCATTATATCCAGATATTACACAGCAGGGAATAATGGCGGATTTACTCTCTACTCCGTGAAATGGGACCTGTCAGCACATAATACATATAGGAGTGGTGGGATGACGGCAGAGGACGTTTCCCCCATTATATCCAGATATTACACAGCAGGGGATAATGGTGGATTTACTCTCTACTCTATGTAATGGGGACCTGTCAGCACATGATACATATAGGAGTGGTGGGATGACGGCGTGGGACGTTCCCCCCATTATATCCAGATATTACACAGGAGGGAATAATGGCGGATTTACTCTCTACTCCATGTAATGGGGACCTGTCAGCACATGATACATATAGGAGTGGTGGGATGATGGCAGAGGACGTTCCCCCCATTATATCCAGACATTACACAGCAGGGAATAATGGCGGATTTACTCTCTACTCCATGTAATGGGGACCTGTCAGCACATGATACATATAGGAGTGGTGGGATGACGGCGGAGGACGTTCCCCCCATTATATCCAGATATTACACAGCTGGTAATAATGGCGGATTTACTCTCTACTCCATGTAATGGGACCTGTCAGCACATGATACATATAGGAGTGGAGGGATGACAGCGGAGGACGTTCCCCCCATTATATCCAGATATTACACAGCAGGGGATAATGGTGGATTTACTCTCTACTCCATGTAATGGGGACCTGTCAGCACATGATACATATAGGAGTGGTGGGATGACGGCGGAGGACGTTCCCCCCATTATATCCAGATATTACACAGCAGGGAATAATGGCGGATTTACTCTCTACTCCATGGAATGGGACCTGTCAGCACATGATACATATAGGAGTGGTGGGATGGCGGCGGAGGACGTTCCCCCCATTATATCCAGATATCACACAGCAGGGAATAATGGCAGATTTACTCTCTACTCCATGTAATGGGGACCTGTCAGCACATGATACATATAGGAGTGGTGGGATGACGGCGGAGGACGTTCCCCCCATTATATCCAGATATTACACAGCAGGGAATAATGGCGAATTTACTCTCTACTCCATGTAATGGGGACCTGTCAGCACATGATACATATAGGAGTGGAGGGATGACGGCAGAGGACATTCCCCCCATTATATCCAGATATTACACAGCAGGGAATAATGGCGGATTTACTCTCTACTCCATGTAATGGGGACCTGACGGCACATGATACATATAGGAGTGGAGGGATGAAGGCGTGGGACGTTCCCCCCATTATATCCAGATATTACACAGCAGGGAATAATGGTGGATTTACTCTCTACTCCATGGAATGGGACCTGTTAGCACATGATACATATAGGAGTGGTGGGATGACGGCAGAGGACGTTCCCCCCATTATATCCAGATATTACACAGCAGGGAATAATGGCGGATTTACTCTCTACTCCATGTAATGGGGACCTGACGGCACATGATACATATAGGAGTGGAGGGATGACGGCGGAGGACGTTCCCCCCATTATATCCAGATATTACACAGCAGGGAATAATGGCGGATTTACTCTCTACTCCATGTAATGGGACCTGTCAGCACATGATACATATAGGAGTGGTGGGATGATGGCGGAGGACGTTCCCCCCATTATATCCAGATATTACACAGCAGGGAATAATGGCGGATTTACTCTCTACTCCATGTAATAGGGACCTGTCAGCACATGATACATATAGGAGTGGTGGGATGATGGCGCAGGACGTTCCCCCCATTATATCCAGATATTAAACATCAGGGAATAATGGCGGATTTACTCTCTACTCCATGTAATGGGACCTGTCAGCACATGATACACATAGGAGTGGTGGGATGATGGCAGAGGACATTCCCCCCATTATATCCAGATATTACACAGCAGGGAATAATGGCGGATTTACTCTCTACTCCATGGAATGGGGACCTGTCAGCACATGATACATATAGGAGTGGTGGGATGATGGCGGAGGACGTTCCCCTCATTATATCCAGATATTAAATATCAGAGAATAATGGCGGATTTACTCTCTACTCCATGTAATGGGGACCTGTCAGCACATGATACATATAGGAGTGGTGGGATGACGGCGGAGGACGTTCCCCCCATTATATCCAGATATTACACAGCAGGGAATAATGGCGGATTTACTCTCTACTCCATGGAATGGGACCTGTCAGCACATGATACATATAGGAGTGGTGGGATGGCGGCGGAGGACGTTCCCCCCATTATATCCAGATATCACACAGCAGGGAATAATGGCAGATTTACTCTCTACTCCATGTAATGGGACCTGTCAGCACATGATACATATAGGAGTGGTGGGATGACGGCGGAGGACGTTCCCCCCATTATATCCAGATATTACACAGCAGGGAATAATGGCGGATTTACTCTCTACTCCATATAATGGGGACCTGTCAGCACATGATACATATAGGAGTGGAGGGATGACGGCAGAGGATGTTCCCCCCATTATATCCAGATATTACACAGCAGGGAATAATGGCGGATTTACGCTCTACTCCATGTAATGGGACCTGTCAGCACATGATACATATAGGAGTGGTGGGATGTAGGCGGAGGACGTTCCCCCCATTATATCCAGATATTACACAGCAGGGAATAATGGTGGATTTACTCTCTACTCCATGTAATGGGGACCTGTCAGCACATGATACATATAGGAGTGGAGGGATGACGGCGGAGGACGTTCCCCCCATTATACCCAGATATTACACAGCAGGGAATAATGGCGGATTTACTCTCTACTCCATGTAATGGGGACCTGTCAGCACATGATACATATAGGAGTGGTGGGATGACGGCGGAGGACGTTCCCCCCATTATATCCAGATATTACACAGCAGGGAATAATGGTGGATTTACTCTCTACTCCATGTAATGGGACCTGTCAGCACATGATACATATAGGAGTGGTGGGATGACGGCGTGGGACGTTCCCCCCATTATATCCAGATATTACACAGCAGGGAATAATGGTGGATTTACTCTCTACTCCATGGAATGGGACCTGTTAGCACATGATACATATAGGAGTGGTGGGATGACAGCAGAGGACGTTCCCCCCATTATATCCAGATATTACACAGCAGGGAATAATGGCGGATTTACTCTCTACTCCATGTAATGGGGACCTGACGGCACATGATACATATAGGAGTGGAGGGATGACGGCGGAGGACGTTCCCCCCATTATATCCAGATATTACACAGCAGGGAATAATGGCGGATTTACTCTCTACTCCATGTAGTAGGGACCTGTCGGCACATGATACATATAGGAGTGGTGGGATGACGGCGGAGGACGTTCCCCCCATTATATCCAGATATTACACAGCAGGGAATAATGGCGGATTTACTCTCTACTCCATGGAATGGGACCTGTCAGCACATGATACATATAGGAGTGGTGGGATGGCGGCGGAGGACGTTCCCCCCATTATATCCAGATATCACAAAGCAGGGAATAATGGCGGATTTACTCTCTACTCCATGTAATGGGGACCTGTCAGCACATGATACATATAGGAGTGGTGGGATGACGGCGGAGGACGTTCCCCCCATTATATCCAGATATTACACAGCAGGGAATAATGGCGAATTTACTCTCTACTCCATGTAATGGGGACCTGTCAGCACATGATACATATAGGAGTGGTGGGATGACGGCGGAGGACGTTCCCCCCATTATATCCAGATATTACATAGCAGGGAATAATGGCGGATTTACTCTCTACTCCATGTAATGGGACCTGTCAGCACATGATACATATAGCAGTGGTGGGATGACAGCGGAGGACGTTCCCCCCATTATATCCAGATATTACACAGCAGGGAATAATGGCGGATTTACTCTCTACTCCATGTAATGGGGACCTGTCAGCACATGATACATATAGGAGTGGAGGGATGACGGCGGAGGACGTTCCCCCCCATTATATCCAGATATTACACAGCAGGGAATAATGGCGGATTTACTCTCTACTCCATGTAATGGGACCTGTCAGTACATGATACATATAGGAGTGGTGGGATGACAGCAGAGGACGGTCCCCACATTAAATCCAGATATTACACAGCAGGGAATAATGGTGGATTTACTCTCTACTCCATGTAATGGGACCTGTCAGCACATGATACATATAGGAGTAATGGGATGACGGCGTGGGACGTTCCCCCCATTATATCCAGATATTACACAGCAGGGAATAATGGCGGATTTACTCTCCACTCCATGTAATGGGGACCTGTCAGCACATGATACATATAGGAGTGGTGGGATGATGGCAGAGGACGTTCCCCCCATTATATCAAGATATTACACAGCTGGGAATAATGGCGGATTTACTCTCTACTCCATGTAATGGGACCTGTCAGCACATGATACATATAGGAGTGGTGGGATGACGGCATGGGACGTTCCCCCCATTATACCCAGATATTACACAGCAGGGAATAATGGCGGATTTACTCTCTACTCCATGTAATAGGTTCCTGTCAGCACATGATACATATAGGAGTGGTGAGATGACGGCGGAGGACGTTCCCCCCATTATATCCAGATATTACACAGCAGGGAATAATGGCGGATTTACTCTCTACTCCATGTAATGGGGACCTGTCAGCACATGATACATATAGGAGTGGTGGGATGACGGCGGAGGACGTTCCCCCCATTATATCCAGATATTACACAGCAGGGAATAATGGCGGATTTAATCTCTACTCCATGTAATGGGGACCTGTCAGCACATGATACATATAGGAGTGGTGGGATGACGGCGGAGGACGTTCCCCCCATTATATCCAGACTAGCTATTGAACCCGTTCTACGCCCGGGTGGCGAGCATTTATATTGGTATATTGTCTCCATTCTGGTATGTGCTGCTCTATCCTGCGTCCCCATCCTGTCATGTGCTGCTCCATCCTGCGTCCCGATCCTGTCATGTGCTGCTCCATCCTGCGCCCCCATCCTGTCATGTGCTGCTCCCATCCTGCGCCTCCATTCTGTCATTTGCTGCTCCCATCCTGTCATTTGCTGCTCCCATCCTGCGCCCGTTCTGTCATGTGCTGCTCCCATCCTGCGCCCCCGTTGTCATTTGCTGCTCCCATCCTGCGCCCCCGTTGTCATTTGCTGCTCCCATCCTGCGCCCGTTCTGTCATGTGCTGCTGCCATCCTGCGCCCGTTCTGTCATGTGCTGCTGCCATCCTGCGCCCGTTCTGTCATGTGCTGCTGCCACCCTGCGCCCATTCTGTCATGTGCTGCTGCCACCCTGCGCCCGTTCTGTCATGTGCTGCTGCCATCCTGCGCCCGTTCTGTCATGTGCTGCTGCCATCCTGCGCCCGTTCTGTCATGTGCTGCTCCCATCCTGCGCCCGTTCTGTCATGTGCTGCTGCCATCCTGCGCCCGTTCTGTCATGTGCTGCTGCCATCCTGCGCCCGTTCTGTCATGTGCTGCTGCCATCCTTCGCCCGTTCTGTCATGTGCTGCTCCCATCCTGCGCCCGTTCTGTCATGTGCTGCTGCCATCCTACGCCCGTTCTGTCATGTGCTGCTGCCATCCTGCGCCCGTTCTGTCATGTGCTGCTGCCATCCTGCGCCCGTTCTGTCATGTGCTGCTGCCATCCTGCGCCCGTTCTGTCATGTGCTGCTGCCATCCTGCGCCCGTTCTGTCATGTGCTGCTGCCATCCTGCGCCCGTTCTGTCATGTGCTGCTGCCATCCTGCGCCCATTCTGTCATGTGCTGCTGCCATCCTGCGCCCATTCTGTCATGTGCTGCTGCCATCCTGCGCCCGTTCTGTCATGTGCTGCTGCCATCCTTCGCCCGTTCTGTCATGTGCTGCTGCCATCCTGCGCCCATTCTGTCATGTGCTGCTGCCATCCTGCGCCCGTTCTGTCATGTGCTGCTGCCATCCTGCGCCCGTTCTGTCATGTGCTGCTGCCATCCTTCGCCCGTTCTGTCATGTGCTGCTGCCATCCTGCGCCCATTCGGTCATGTGCTGCTGCCATCCTGCGCCCGTTCTGTCATGTGCTGCTGCCATCCTGCGCCCGTTCTGTCATGTGCTGCTGCCATCCTGCGCCCGTTCTGGCATGTGTTGCGGCCATCCTGCGCTCGTTCTGTCATGTGCTGCGGCCATCCTGCGCCCGTTCTTACATGTGCTGCTGCCATCCTGCGCCCGTTCTGTCATGTGCTGCTGCCATCCTGCGCCCGTTCTGTCATGTGCTGCTGCCATCCTGCGCCCGTTCTGTCATGTGCTGCAGCCATCCTGCGCCCGTTCTGTCATGTGCTGCTGCCATCCTGCGCCCGTTCTGTCATGTGCTGCTGCCATCCTGCGCCACCCCCCGCTCCTGTGTATGCCCCCGAATGCTGCTGCCATATAAAAAAAAAAAATACCATACTCACCTATCGTCCGGCTCCACTGCAGGTATGTCTTCAAGAAAATGGCGCCGGAAAGCGAGGACTGCGCAGGCGCCGATTCCGGCAGCAGGAATCGGCGCCTGCGCAGTCCGCGCTTTCCGGCGCCATTTTCTTGAAGACACACCTGCAGTGGAGCCGGAGTGTGTCTTCAAGAAAATGGCGCCGGAAAGCGCGAACTGCGCAGGCGCCGATTCCGGCAGCAGGAATCGGCGCCTGCGCAGTCCGCGCCCTCCGGAGCTGGGAGCAGAGGAGCCGGGAGACGGAGCCGCAAGCAGCGCTGGAACCGGGAAAGGTGAGTATACTTACCCTCCCTCCTGGCGGTCCCTGCTTCTGCGGGGGAGATCGCGGTGTGCGTTCAGTGTGAACGCACACCGCGATCTCCCGGGGGCGTCGCTCTGTGAGGCCCAGACTGCGCCGGCGCTTGCGCTTGCGCAGTCTATAGAGGCTTAGGACAGAGTGACGCTCCCAGCGTTATATTATAGATATTACACAGCAGGGAATAATGGTGGATTTACTCTCTACTCCATGTAATGGGGACCTGTCATTACATGATACATATAGGAGTGGTGGGATGACGGCGGAGGACGTTCCCCCCATTATATCCAGATATTACACAGCATGGAATAATGGTGGATTTACTCTCTACTCCATGTAATGGGGACCTGTCAGCACATGATACATATAGGAGTGGTGGGATGACGGCGGAGGGCGTTCCCCCCATTATATCCAGATATTACACAGCATGGAATAATGGTGGATTTACTCTCTACTCCATGTAATGGGACCTGTCAGCACATGATACATATAGGAGTGGTGGGATGACGGCAGAGGACGTTCCCCCCATTATATCCAGATATTACACAGCAGGGAATAATGGCGGATTTACTCTCTACTCCATGTAATGGGGACCTGTCAGCACATGATACATATAGGAGTGGTGGGATGATGGCGGAGGACGTTCCCCCCATTATATCAAGATATTACACAGCTGGGAATAATGGCGGATTTACTCTCTACTCCATGTAATGGGACCTGTTAGCACATGATACATATAGGAGTGGTGGGATGACGGCGGAGGACGTTCCCCCCATTATACCCAGATATTACACAGCAGGGAATAATGGCGGATTTACTCTCTACTCCATGTAATGGGGACCTGTCAGCACATGATACATATAGGAGTGGAGGGATGACGGCGGAGGACGTTCCCCCCATTATATCCAGATATTACACAGCAGGGAATAATGGCGGATTTACTCTCTACTCCATGTAATGGGACCTGTCAGCACATGATACATATAGGAGTGGTGGGATGACGGCAGAGGACGGTCCCCCCATTAAATCCAGATATTACACAGCAGGGAATAATGGCGGATTTACTCTCTACTCCATGTAATGGGGACCTGTCAGTACATGATACATATAGGAGTGGTGGGATGACGGCGGAGGACATTCCCCCCATTATATCCAGATATTACACAGCAGGGAATAATGGCGGATTTACTCTCTACTCCATGTAATGGGGACCTGTCAGCACATGATACATATAGGAGTGGTGGGATGACGGCGGAGGAGGTTCCCCCCATTATATCCAGATATTACACAGCAGGGAATAATGGCGGATTTACTCTCTACTCCATGTAATGGGACCTGTCAGCACATGATACATATAGGAGTGGTGGGATGACGGCAGAGGACGGTCCCCCCATTAAATCCAGATATTACACAGCAGGGAATAATGGCGGATTTACTCTCTACTCCATGTAATGGGGACCTGTCAGTACATGATACATATAGGAGTGGTGGGATGACGGCGGAGGACATTCCCCCCATTATATCCAGATATTACACAGCAGGGAATAATGGCGGATTTACTCTCTACTCCATGTAATGGGGACCTGTCAGCACATGATACATATAGGAGTGGTGGGATGATGGCAGAGGATGTTCCCCCATTATATCCAGATATTACACAGCAGGGAATAATGGTGGATTTACTCTCTACTCCATGGAATGGGACCTGTTAGCACATGATACATATAGGAGTGGTGGGATGACGGCAGAGGACGTTCCCCCCATTATATCCAGATATTACACAGCAGGGAATAATGGTGGATTTACTCTCTACTCCATGTAATGGGGACCTGTCAGCACATGATACATATAGGAGTGGTGGGATGATGGCGGAGGACGTTCCCCCCATTATATCCAGATATTACACAGCTGGGAATAATGGCGGATTTACTCTCTACTCCATGGAATGGGGACCTGTCAGCACATGATACATATAGGAGAGGTGGGATGACGGCGGAGGACGTTCCCCCCCATTATATCCAGACATTACACAGCAGGGAATAATGGTGAATTTACTCTCTACTCCATGTAATGGGACCTGTCAGCACATGATACATATAGGAGTGGTGGGATGATGGCGGAGGACGTTCCCCCCATTATATCAAGATATTACACAGCTGGGAATAATGGCGGATTTACTCTCTACTCCATGTAATGGGACCTGTCAGCACATGATACATATAGGAGTGGTGGGATGACGGCATGGGACGTTCCCCCCATTATACCCAGATATTACACAGCAGGGAATAATGGCGGATTTACTCTCTACTCCATGTAATGGGGACCTGTCAGCACATGATACATATAGGAGTGGTGGGATGACGGCGGAGGACGTTCCCCCCATTATATCCAGATATTACACAGCAGGGAATAATGGCGGATTTACTCTCTACTCTATGTAATGGGGACCTGTCAGCACATGATACATATAGGAGTGGTGGGATGACGGCGGAGGACGTTCCCCCCCATTATATCCAGACTAGCTATTGAACCCGTTCTACGCCCGGGTGGCGAGCATTTATATTGGTATATTGTCTCCATTCTGGTATGTGCTGCTCTATCCTGCGTCCCCATCCTGTCATGTGCTGCTCCATCCTGCGTCCCAATCCTGTCATGTGCTGCTCCATCCTGCGCCCCCATCCTGTCATGTGCTGCTCCCATCCTGCGCCTCCATTCTGTCATTTGCTGCTCCCATCCTGTCATTTGCTGCTCCCATCCTGCGCCCGTTCTGTCATGTGCTGCTCCCATCCTGCGCCCCCGTTGTCATTTGCTGCTCCCATCCTGCGCCCGTTCTGTCATGTGCTGCTGCCATCCTGCGCCCGTTCTGTCATGTGCTGCTGCCATCCTGCGCCCGTTCTGTCATGTGCTGCTGCCATCCTGCGCCCGTTCTGTCATGTGCTGCTGCCATCCTGCGCCCGTTCTGTCATGTGCTGCTGCCATCCTGCGCCCGTTCTGTCATGTGCTGCTGCCATCCTGCGCCCGTTCTGTCATGTGCTGCTGCCATCCTGCGCCCGTTCTGTCATGTGCTGCTGCCACCCTGCGCCCGTTCTGTCATGTGCTGCTGCCATCCTGCGCCCGTTCTGTCATGTGCTGCTGCCACCCTGCGCCCGTTCTGTCATGTGCTGCTGCCATCCTGCGCCCGTTCTGTCATGTGCTGCTGCCACCCTGCGCCCGTTCTGTCATGTGCTGCTGCCATCCTGCGCCCGTTCTGTCATGTGCTGCTGCCATCCTGCGCCCGTTCTGTCATGTGCTGCTGCCATCCTGCGCCCGTTCTGTCATGTGCTGCTCCCATCCTGCGCCCGTACTGTCATGTGCTGCTGCCATCCTGCGCCCGTTCTGTCATGTGCTGCTGCCATCCTGCGCCCGTTCTGTCATGTGCTGCTGCCATCCTTCGCCCGTTCTGTCATGTGCTGCTCCCATCCTGCGCCCGTTCTGTCATGTGCTGCTGCCATCCTGCGCCCGTTCTGTCATGTGCTGCTGCCATCCTTCGCCCGTTCTGTCATGTGCTGCTGCCATCCTGCGCCCGTTCTGTCATGTGCTGCTGCCATCCTGCGCCCGTTCTGTCATGTGCTGCTGCCATCCTGCGCCCGTTCTGTCATGTGCTGCTGCCATCCTGCGCCCGTTCTGTCATGTGCTGCTGCCATCCTGCGCCACCCCCCGCTCCTGTGTATGCCCCCGAATGCTGCTGCCATATAAAAAAAAAAAAATACCATACTCACCTATCGTCCGGCTCCACTGCAGGTATGTCTTCAAGAAAATGGCGCCGGAAAGCGAGGACTGCGCAGGCGCCGATTCCGGCAGCAGGAATCGGCGCCTGCGCAGTCCGCGCTTTCCGGCGCCATTTTCTTGAAGACACACCTGCAGTGGAGCCGGAGTGTGTCTTCAAGAAAATGGCGCCGGAAAGCGCGGACTGCGCAGGCGCCGATTCCGGCAGCAGGAATCGGCGCCTGCGCAGTCCGCGCCCTCCGGAGCTGGGAGCAGAGGAGCCGGGAGACGGAGCCGCAAGCAGCGCTGGAACCGGGAAAGGTGAGTATACTTACCCTCCCTCCTGGCGGTCCCTGCTTCTGCGGGGGAGATCGCGGTGTGCGTTCAGTGTGAACGCACACCGCGATCTCCCGGGGGCGTCGCTCTGTGAGGCCCAGACTGCGCCGGCGCTTGCGCTTGCGCAGTCTATAGAGGCTTCGGACAGAGTGACGCTCCCAGCGTTATATTATAGATATTACACAGCAGGGAATAATGGTGGATTTACTCTCTACTCCATGTAATGGGGACCTGTCATTACATGATACATATAGGAGTGGTGGGATGACGGCGGAGGACGTTCCCCCCATTATATCCAGATATTACACAGCATGGAATAATGGTGGATTTACTCTCTACTCCATGTAATGGGGACCTGTCAGCACATGATACATATAGGAGTGGTGGGATGACGGCGGAGGGCGTTCCCCCCATTATATCCAGATATTACACAGCATGGAATAATGGTGGATTTACTCTCTACTCCATGTAATGGGACCTGTCAGCACATGATACATATAGGAGTGGTGGGATGACGGCAGAGGACGTTCCCCCCATTATATCCAGATATTACACAGCTGGGAATAATGGTGGATTTACTCTCTACTCCATGTAATGGGGACCTGTCAGCACATGATACATATAGGAGTGGTGGGATGACGGCGGAGGACGTTCCCCCCATTATATCCAGATATTACACAGCTGGGAATAATGGTGAATTTACTCTCTACTCCATGTAATGGGGACCTGTCAGCACATGATACATATAGGAGTGGTGGGATGACGGCGGAGGACGTTCCCCCCATTATATCAAGATATTACACAGCTGGGAATAATGGCGGATTTACTCTCTACTCCATGTAATGGGACCTGTTAGCACATGATACATATAGGAGTGGTGGGATGACGGCGGAGGACGTTCCCCCCATTATATCCAGATATTACACAGCTGGGAATAATGGTGAATTTACTCTCTACTCCATGTAATGGGGACCTGTCAGCACATGATACATATAGGAGTGGTGGGATGATGGCGGAGGACGTTCCCCCCATTATATCAAGATATTACACAGCTGGGAATAATGGCGGATTTACTCTCTACTCCATGTAATGGGACCTGTTAGCACATGATACATATAGGAGTGGTGGGATGACGGCGGAGGACGTTCCCCCCATTATACCCAGATATTACACAGCAGGGAATAATGGCGGATTTACTCTCTACTCCATGTAATGGGGACCTGTCAGCACATGATACATATAGGAGTGGTGGGATGACGGCAGAGGACGGTCCCCCCATTAAATCCAGATATTACACAGCAGGGAATAATGGCGGATTTACTCTCTACTCCATGTAATGGGGACCTGTCAGCACATAATACATATAGGAGTGGTGGGATGACGGCGGAGGACATTCCCCCCATTATATCCAGATATTACACAGCAGGGAATAATGGCGGATTTACTCTCTACTCCATGTAATGGGGACCTGTCAGCACATGATACATATAGGAGTGGTGGGATGATGGCGGAGGACGTTCCCCCCATTATATCCAGATATTACACAGCTGGGAATAATGGTGGATTTACTCTCTACTCCATGTAATGGGGACTTGTCAGCACATGATACATATAGGAGTGGTGGGATGACGGCGGAGGACGTTCACCCCATTATATCCAGATATTACACAGCTGGGAATAATGGCGGATTTACTCTCTACTCCATGTAATGGGGACCTGTCAGCACATGATACATATAGGAGTGGTGGGATAACGGCGGAGGACGTTCCCCCCATTATATCCAGATATTACACAGCAGGGAATAATGGTGGATTTACTCTCTACTCCATGTAATGGGGACCTGTCAGCACATGATACATATAGGAGTGGTGGGATGACGGAGGAGGACGTTCCCCCCATTATATCCAGATATTACACAGCAGGGAATAATGGTGGATTTACTCTCTACTCCATGTAATGGGGACCTGTCAGCACATGATACATATAGGAGTGGTGGGATGATGGCGGAGGACGTTCCCCCCATTATATCCAGATATTACAAAGCAGGGAATAATGGTGGATTTACTCTCTACTCCATGTAATGGGGACCAGTCAGCACATGATACATGCAGGAGTGGTGGGATGACGGCGGAGGACGTTCCCCTTTAATAAAAAGTATTTCTTTGCTGAAATCCAATGTGCCAGTCAGGAGAAATGTAACATAGAAGCCATATGCAAATCAGGATGGAAGTGCACTGGGGGCGGGGACGAAGGAGTCCGAGTGCAGTGACACGCCCCCAGTGCACTTCCAGGATAATTTGCATATGGCTGCTATGCTTCAGCTCTCTTCCCATCACTCACATGTGCAGTGAGGGTGGGGGCTCCTCATTCATGTGGTGATTGGGGGTCCGCCACCACTTACATTACCTTTATCTGTGGGTGCGCTGTACGTTCTCATATGTAGAGTCCCCATATAACGAGTATTAATCCCATTTACAGACGTCTTGTCATTTCTCCCTTATATTACGGTATTATGTATGTAGGACTGATATCGACTAATACATTTTATTTTCTCATCACTTTATCATTATTTTAGTACCATCAGCGCTGGCGAATCCCGACAGTGGAATCTGTAAGATCCTGGAGATCCAAGAATCCGCCGATGTAAGTATCATAGAGATATGGGGGGTGTCTGTGTATCACCAGATCATGGGGTGTGAGTGACCCGTCCAGTATTATCCCCATATAACCATGGGACGGCTCTGTTCTAAGTGTAGAGGACACTGTGGTCTTAGAGAATGGCATTTATATTAAATGGAGTCTGTCACCAGGTTTATGCTGTAGCATAATCTAGGGACAGAGACCCTGATTCCAGCGATATATCACTTAATTTACTGGGGTCAGCAGATGTGATAATATCCCTGTCTTCTCTGCTGCAGATCTAGCAGAGCTATGAATGCTGAACCTTGTAGAACACTGCCCACACCATTGATTGGCAGCTTTTCTGTATACACTGTGCATAGGCAGAAATCTGCTATACCGTGGTGGTGGGTTTACAGAGTACTAGGACAACATGGCATGAGGCACATAGTCCTAGTGATAATCTCCGGCTGATAAAACACTGATTTTATTAAAGCAACAGCAGAAAGTCTAGTAAGTAACACATCGCTGGAATCAGGGTCTCTGCACTTATATCATAACTGCTCCCAGATTACATAGCACAGACCTGCTGACAGATTCTCTGCAAGTTCTACCCTGTGTGATCTCGCGTTTTATCCAGCACTTTACAATTATATCGATATATAGAGGATCCGCTTTATATTTCATCCGTGTCTGCAAAGCGTCGGCTCGTATCGTCCCCTACATCGGATCAGTGTAAATTAGCTGGGACATAATAAAGGAGGAAAAGTTATTACATCCTGAGATGTTTTCCAGCATCTACTGAATCTTACCAAGACAACAACGAAAAAAGGGCGAGTGATAGTCCTGAAGACAATTGTAACAATTTTTATTGAAAATACATATAAAATAACAAGTATATAATAAAAAAATCTTACATGTAAGGACAAGATTGAATGAGAAGCCAAATGAGAACAGAAAAAAACGACCCTCCATAATGCTGGTGAAGTGGATATGGGGAGTGAATCCTGGAGCTAGTGTGAGGAGATTAGTAGAAAGAAATGCCCCCATAAAGTGCTGGTGCAGATCTAAGGACAAGCACCATAAAGTGCTGGTGCTAGTGCAGATCTTAGGACATGCACCATAAAGTGCTGGTGCTAGTGCAAATCTTAGGACATGCACCATAAAGTGCTGGTGCTAGCGCAGATCTTAGGACATGCACCATAAAGTGCTGATGCTAGTGCAGATCTTAGGACATGCACCATAAAGTGCTGGTGCTAGTGCAAATCTTAGGACATGCACCATAAAGTGCTGGTGCTAGTGCAGATCTAAGGACAAGCACCATAAAGTGCTGGTGCTAGTGCAGATCTGAGGACAAGCACCATAAAGTGCTGGTGCTAGTGCAGATCTTAGGACATGCACCATAAAGTGCTGGTGCTAGTGCAAATCTTAGGACATGCACCATAAAGTGCTGGTGCTAGCGCAGATCTTAGGACATGCACCATAAAGTGCTGGTGCTAGTGCAGATCTTAGGACATGGTTTTCTGGGGAGGATGGAATACAAATGATATAATTTTCGGGTTATGAAGGTGAAACCTTATCCCATACTAGTAGTGGAACACTAAACCACCCCAGCAAAATCAAGTCCACAGCTCCCGAGGAAGCCCATTCAAAACGCGCGTTGGGGCTGGCTGAGCGCCCATCCTAGTGGGATACTATGGGGAACATCCTGGACTGATGGGGTAGACGTCATTGTTTGATATGTACTTGATTTATACTCACACTAGCTCCAGGATTCACTCCACATATCCACTTCACTAGCATTATGGAGGGTCGCTATTTCTGTTCTCATTTGGCTTCTCATTCCATCTTGTCCTTACATGTAAGATTTTTTATTATATACTTGTTGTTTTATATGTATTTTCAATAAACATTGTTACAATTGTCTTCAGGACTATCACTCGCCCTTTTTTCGTTGTTGTTTTGGTTAGTATTTGTGGAGTGTCCTTGAAATATTGGGCGCATTATACTCACTGGGTCATGGCGCTGATTTCATTATCTATACTATTATGGTTTCTGCTTTAGTATTATTGTATTCAGCTTCTATATCTTAGTATTATTTCTTATTCTTTTCTAGGACTTGATTAAATCATTGATCCCGGCAGGAGAGCCGCGTATAAGCGACTATGAAACTATCAAACTGATCAGCAGCGGTGCTTTTGGGTGAGATTTCTATTAACATAATCCCCATTTCTCAGGGTTCCCTATGACAATGCTTCGGCCTCTGTGCTCTGCCATTCAGTGTTATCATAGGGAGAAGATCTGAGTCCACATCACTGTCCACATCTCAATGTCACTATTCAGCTCCATTATATACAGCAGAGCGAACTGATCTGTAACACATCTGTCTGTAAGGAAAGGGATGATATCATAGAATACATGACACCCACCGGTCCTAGACCTCCTCTGTTCTTATGCTTCCTCCTGATCTTTCGGGGCCCCATTATGAAGCTGGTAATAGTGATTGGCTGCACACGGTCACGTGAGGGGTGACGCGATACTGACGCCGATGACATCTCCACCCTCCACCATGACCATGTCAGTCCAATCACTGGCCTCAGCAGCAGAAGGGAGAACAACCAAAGACAGAGGATGGCGGACTGCAGTGATGGACCGGGGAAGGACCAAGACAAGTGGGTGTAATGTGTTTAATTACTTTTTATCGTCTTCTTGTCCCTCCATTATTTATTCTGCCTTGGGCTGTGGAGAAAGACTAAAAACCATCTTCTTACAACAATTGGAGCAATTTACATTTTGACTAATTATTATTGTTACTGACTTGTATCTACTGGTCGGTTATAGCGAATCTGCCCAAGATGAATGTCAGCAGATTCTCTCATCTATAATGTGACCTGGTGAGGGCAGACGGGGCGCGGTGCGACCTCCCATCATCTATGTAGTGTTATTTCATGGATTTCTAGATGTGGATTTCTAGTGATGGCCGGACTGCTGCCATTAATCATTAGTGCAAATGATCATGTAATGACTTCTATATCCAGACTGTTAAGGGTTCATTATAAACCATGGATTCTCCTTCTCTCCAGGGCCGTCTGCTTAGTGCGCCATAAGGAATCACAAAACATCTTTGTTATGAAGAAAATGGCCAAGAGGAACCTGACTACTTCTAATAAAATGGAAAGGACATATATCGAGAGGGACATCCTAACATTCGCAGATTGTCCCTTTGTGGTCTCCATGCTCTGCTCCTTCCCTACTAGATATCACCTGTGTATGGTCATGGAGTATGTGGGAGGTAGGACACGAACATTGTGTAGTATTCAACTCATGTCTGCTGACATCTTATCACCTCTCATATCATTAAGACTTGTCCCCGTGGATGTTACATTCCCACAGAGCATTTACTATAGGTTGTCTATTAAAGTCATTGATGTGTGTGATCTCCCCGTATGTCCGCACTGAGAACGTCAGTATCTCCAGGTGTAGACCAGATACGAGATCACTTTATGTCATGAGCTACTTGGACGACAATTTCATCATGACCTCAGACTAATATTATGTACATTATATCTTTATATATTATCCCCTGCCCCAATGTTTCCACTCACTTCTCTTCATACATCATGGTGCTCCGCTGTATAAACCCCTCACCGGTCATATTTCCTTTCTTCTGTAGGTGGAGACTGTGCGACCCTTCTAAGCACCAGGGGTCCTTTCTCTGTCCCGATGGCCCGCTTGTACTTTGCAGAAGCAGTCCTTGGTGTGGAATACCTGCATAGTCACGGTGTGGTGCACAGAGACCTGAGGCCACAGAAGTAAGTGAATACCTGTAGTATAACAAAGGGGGGGAGTTATCCTTTATTATCTCACGGTCTATGAAGCTAAAATCATCTTCTCTTTCACAGCCTCCTGATAACATCTACTGGACATATTAAAATTACCGACTTTGGATGTTCAAAACTTGGTGTCATGATACCAAACACCAACACCTACAAGCAATCAGCAGAGAACATCTCCAGAGAGTTCCAGGACCATGAGGTCAGCATTACCTACAGGAACTTAGCTTGTTCTGTACAAATCTCATAACTCTATTTTGTCTTCCCTACGTTCTTCATTTCTAGAGAGCTTTTCCACTGATATTTTTTCTTCTGTAATTCTGATTTTATGTCAAGAGCTTATCATAATAATAGTTTCATCGATTCTCATTGCTTTTTTCTGTTGGTTTCTAGGAGTGTGGCAGCCCTTATTACACAGCCCCTGAGGTCATCCTGAAGAACGCCTATGGAAGACCTGTTGACTGGTGGGATATGGGCATCATATTAAATGAATTTTTCATGGGAATTGCACCATTTGATGGGGCTTCCCTATCTGAGTTTTATGAAAATGTTGTCACTGGTAAGTAAAATAATCTGATCATTGCTTTTACTGGTTATCTTGGTTTAGTTACTTCCTTTGCTTTATCTTACAGTCCTGTAAATAGGTTTTATGTTCTTTAATTTTCTATATAACAGGAAATATCATTTGGGATCATCATTACAGTCCTCCACCCGATGCTAAGGACCTCATCACTCAGCTGCTGAAAACAAATCCTGTGGATAGACTTGGGACAGGTAACAGATACAATAATATCAATATTCCCTTGTTACACCGAGGACACATCACTAATGTCCATGAGGAACATTAATTCTCTATCAGCTTCTCCATTTATAGTTCTCTTTGCTAAAATTTTCATTCTATTTCCTACATGTTTGCGCAGTTGTGTAATTAGTTCAAATTAAGATACGTTGTTCAGATATGAAGTTGTCTCTGACAATGTCCGCATCACTTTTGTTTTCCTTTATCCAGGAGGAGCTTTTGAGATCAAGGGTCATCCATTTCTTAATGACTTAGACTTTGACACCCTTCTAAGTCAAAATCCGGTGTACGTTCCTCACCTTGCATCAGGATGTGGACACCAGCCTATTTATCAGTAAGTAGGAGACGTCATCTAAACTAAGTATCTGTTTGCCTCGTCTTCCTTATTTTGTGACAATTGGTTCCCATTAATAAATGGTGACTGTGTTATACTGACAACCTCTAATAACACTTCATTACCTATGTCTTGCAGACCATTCTAATATGGAAAAACATCTGGTCTCAGAGGGTGAGAAGGGCATAAGTGAGGACAATGAGAGCCTTGTCTTCAGAAATTTTACATCATCTTCTGAAAGGCTTTCTAAAGTAAGTATGTGTTAATACATCCAAAATATATATAAAAGACCTATGAAGGTAGACATACAATTATTTAATATCTTATTGCTTCCGCATGTAGCTCTGTACCACCGTTACCAGGATGAAGATTAATGAGAATCCTAAGTCTTCTCCAGATCATACCCAAGAATCCAGCACAAATATTTCAGAAATGTGAGTAGATTATGGGGTCATTATTGGGAGGTCTAGGCTGATTTATGTGCACAACACCAAATATAGGACATAATTACCATAGTATCAAATGCAGAATCCACCATCCCAAGGTTAGAGGAAACCGCTCGTGATAACAGCCCATATCTGCGTACCTGTGACCGGTCATGCATTTTTCATGCTGCCTACACTGTAGGAGAGATGTATTATTACATGCCAGACATTCTTAGTTCCGCTCCAATCTATAGAAGGTAGCGTTGAGCAGAAGACCTTCCCCACTATGGCAGTCATATGTCTTATTAGGCCCATTAGTCCATGTTCTTCTAGTGAGACAACCCCTTTTATACTGTGTTTTCTTGCAATTTACATGTTTTTATTCTTCGAAACAGGCAGAAAGAATCTGATGACGACGCTATTATCATCTTGTCATCCTCGTCCCCACTATCAGGTATGTCCATGTCTACAGCACCAACAATGGGAATGTTGACTTCAAGGCTCAAATATATCCACATGGTTTTTCTGTAATAGTTATCCTATGTTATCCATGTTTCATGGATCCCAATTATGTTGCCCATGGGCCCATACTGTACCTCTAGTTCCCTAATTTTGTAGTTTCTTTCATGGATTCTGTGAGATACGTTGTAGCGTCCAGTAACCTCCATCATCATAAGGTGACATAATCTCTTATAGTAGAATATCATCAGTGATGCACCACATGGTGGCACACAGGGCCCTTACTGCTCTAGATCAGTGACACATCTAATGCCCCTCAGATGGGATTATGTACATTATATAGGACTTATTCTGCCCTATTATGATATAACTAGATGGTAGCCCGATTCTAACGCATCGAGTATTCTAGAATATGTATGTAGTTTATTTATGAAGATTTTAGAATAATACATTGAATACACAGTCTTCGGCCGGCCGCGACCAATTAGCGAAGCGTGGTTCAAATCCCGCGCCAATTCGTGGCCAGACTCCGCCTGTCTCTGATTGTTCGCGGCCGGCCACGTAGTATGTAGCACAGCCACGTAGTATATAATAGCCCACATAATAAATAGCACAGCCACGTAGTATATAACAGCCCACGTAGTAAATAGCACAGCCACGTAGTATATTGCACAGCCACATAGTATATTGCACAGCCACATAGTATATTGCACAGCCACGTAGTATATTGCACAGCCACGCAGTATATAGCACAGCCACGTAGTATATCGCACAGCCCACGGAGTATATAGCACAGCCCACGGAGTATATAGCACAGCCACGTAGTATATAACACAGCCCACGGAGTGTATAACAGCCCACATAGCATATAACACAGCCACATAGTTTATAATAGCCCATGTAGCATATAACATAGCCCACGTAGCGCATAACAGCCCATGTAGTGTATAACACAGGCCACGTAGTGTATAACACAGGCCACGTAGTGTATAACACAGGCCACATAGTGTATAGCACAGTCCACGTAGTGTATAGCACAGCCATGTAGTGTATTGCACAGCCACATAGTACATTGCACAGCCCACGTAGTATATTGCACAGCCCACGTAGTATATTGCACAGCCCAGTTAGTATATTGCACAGCCCACGTAGTATATAGCACAGCCCACGCAGTATATTGCACAGCCCACGCAGTATATTGCACAGCCCACGCAGTATATTGCACAGCCCACATAGTATATTGCACAGCCCACGTAGTATATTGCACAGCCCACGCAGTATATTGCACAGCCCACATAGTATATTGCACAGCCCACGTAGTATATTGCACAGCCCATGCAGTATATAGCACAGCCCACGCAGTATATTGCACAGCCCACGCAGTGTATTGCACAGTCCACACAGTATATAGCACAGCCCACGTAGTATATTGCACAGCCCACGTAGTATATTGCACTGCCCATGCAGTGTATTGCACAGCCCACGTAGTATATAGCACAGCCCACGCAGTATATTGCACAGCCCACGTAGTATATTGCACAGCCCACGCAGTATATTGCACAGCCCACACAGTATATTGCACAGCCCACACAGTATATTGCACAGCCCATATAGTATATTGCACAGCCCACGTAGTATATTGCACAGCCCATGCAGTGTATTGCACAGCCCACACAGTATATAGCACAGCCCACGTAGTATATTGCACAGCCCACGTAGTATATTGCACAGCCCACGTAGTATATTGCACAGCCCACGTAGTATATTGCACAGCCCACACAGTATATAGCACAGCCCACACAGTATATTGCACAGCCCATATAGTATATTGCACAGCCCACACAGTATATTGCACAGCCCATATAGTATATTGCACAGCCCACGTAGTATATTGCACAGCCCATGCAGTGTATTGCACAGCCCACACAGTATATAGCACAGCCCACACAGTATATTGCACAGCCCACGTAGTATATTGCACAGCCCATGCAGTGTATTGCACAGCCCACGCAGTATATAGCACAGCCCACGTAGTATATTGCACAGCCCACGTAGTATATTGCACAGCCCACGTACTATATTGCACAGCCCACGTAGTATATAGCAATGTGGGCATCATATCCCTGTTAAAAAAAGAATTAAAGTAAAAAATAGTTATATACTCAACTTCCGTTGGCCCACGGATCCAGGCGAAGCGCTTACCGATGCTCCTCGCACACTCCGGTCTCAAGAGTGCATTGCGGTCTCGCAAGATGATGACGTAGCGGTCTCGCGAGATCGCAATGCAAGGAGCGGTCAACGGAGCGTCGCGAGGAGAAGGAAAGGCCTATTCTGGATCCGAGGGGCCGACGGACGGTGAGTATATAACTATTTTTTATTTTTTTTAATTATTTTTAACATTAGATCTTTTTACTATTGATGCTGCATAGGCATCTTCAATAGTAAAAAGTTGGTCACACAGGGTTAATAGCTGCGTTAACGGAGTGCATTACACCGCGGCATAACGCGGTTCGTTAACGCTGCCATTAACCCTGTGTGAGCGCTGACTGGGGGGGGAGTATGGACTGCGGGCACTGACTGCGGGGAGTAAGGAACGGCCATTTTGCCGCCGGACTGTGCCCGTCGCTGATTGGTCGCTGAATGATCCCTGACCTCACATGTGTGATGGCTGACAATGATCCCTGACCTCACATGTGTGATGGCTGACAATGATCCCTGACCACACATGTATGATGGCTGACAATGATCCCTGACCTCACATGTATGATGGCTGACAATGATCCCTGACCTCACATGTATGATGGCTGACAATGATCCCTGACCTCACATGTGTGATGGCTGACAATGATCCCTGACCTCACATGTGTGATGGCTGACAATGATCCCTGACCTCACATGTGTGATGGCTGACAATGATCCCTGACCTCACATGTGTGATGGCTGACAATGATCCCTGACCTCACATGTGTGATGGCTGACAATGATCCCTGACCTCACATGTATGATGGCTGACAATGATCCCTGACCTCAAATGTATGATGGCTGACAATGATCCCTGACCTCACATGTATGATGGCTGACAATGATCCCTGACCTCACATGTATGATGGCTGACAATGATCCCTGACCTCACAAGTATGATGGCTGACAATGATCCCTGACCTCACATGTGTGATGGCTGACAATGATCCCTGACCTCACATGTATGATGGCTGACAATAATCCCTGACCTCAAATGTATGATGGCTGACAATGATCCCTGACCTCACATGTATGATGGCTGACAATGATCCCTGACCTCACATGTATGATGGCTGACAATGATCCCTGACCTCACATGTGTGATGGCTGACAATGATCCCTGACCTCACATGTGTGATGGCTGACAATGATCCCTGACCTCACATGTATGATGGCTGACAATGATCCCTGACCTCAAATGTATGATGGCTGACAATGATCCCTGACCTCACATGTATGATGGCTGACAATGATCCCTGACCTCACATGTATGATGGCTGACAATGATCCCTGACCTCACAAGTATGATGGCTGACAATGATCCCTGACCTCACATGTGTGATGGCTGACAATGATCCCTGACCTCACATGTATGATGGCTGACAATAATCCCTGACCTCAAATGTATGATGGCTGACAATGATCCCTGACCTCACATGTATGATGGCTGACAATGATCCCTGACCTCACATGTATGATGGCTGACAATGATCCCTGACCTCACAAGTATGATGGCTGACAATGATCCCTGACCTCACATGTATGATGGCTGACAATGATCCCTGACCTCACATGTATGATGGCTGACAATGATCCCTGACCTCACATGTATGATGCCTGACAATGATCCCTGACCTCACATGTATGATGGCTGACAATGATCCCTGACCTCACTTGTATGATGGCTGACAATGATCCCTGACCTCACATGTATGATGGCTGACAATGATCCCTGACCTCACATGTATGATGGCTGACAATGATCCCTGACCTCACATGTATGATGGCTGACAATGATCCCTGACCTCACATGTATGATGGCTGACAATGATCCCTGACCTCTGTGTGATAATATTCCTCTGCCGTGCAGCCACAGTGACCGCACAGTAGTATGGTGCCATATGGAGTCCCATCACTTACATTATATTTACTTCTGTTCTCACAGGTTCCGTCTTCCGCCGGATCTTATCATCCCACCGGCGCGGATTATCCAGGGCTGCTCGAGCATTTGCTTGTTGCGCCTGTTGCCCTAAAACCATCTGAAAGACAAGAAGTCCAGCAGATCCACCATCACTGCTTCTACTGATCACCTGGCATCTGACCCCGGCTGACTCCCTGACTATGATTGTCTCTACTGATTCTGTCCTTTATCCTTCTATCCTATTATTAATTACAAAAAAAAAATTGTCCTTCTATCCTATTATTAATTACCTGTATAGAAGGACCTTCACATTCTTCTACTGATCACCTGGCATCTGACCCCGGCTGACTCCCTGACTATGATTGTGTCTACTGGTTCTGTTCCTAGTTTTACCCCTCCCTTATCCTTCCATCCTATTATTAGTTATATGGGCAGCACGGTGGCTCAGTGGTTAGCACAGCAGCCTTGCAGCGCTGGGTTCAAATCCCACCTTGGACAACATCTGCAAAGAGTCTGTATGTTCTCTCCGTGTTTGCGTGGGTTTCCTCCGGGTTCTCAGGTTTCCTCCCACATTCCAAAGACATACTGATAGGGA
Source organism: Ranitomeya imitator (assembly GCF_032444005.1). Taxonomy (NCBI): domain Eukaryota; kingdom Metazoa; phylum Chordata; class Amphibia; order Anura; family Dendrobatidae; genus Ranitomeya; species Ranitomeya imitator. The sequence continues at coordinate 159,727 of NW_027194434.1, forward strand.
ATTTAGCACTATCTAAAAATAAAGATTATTATTAATTACAATAAAAAATAAATAAAAATACTTCTAGGTTTACTTACATTTTTTTCACATTTATCAAACGTAACTATGTATTCTGTTAACTGATAACATTCAGTCTTTATACAGATAGTGGCCGGTGGCCGGACCTTATTCTACAAACACTTATTACCTTTTGTGTCCAACACTCAGTGTCTGACATTGAACCTGGAACCTCTGAATGGTGAAACACCATGGAATAGCGACATCATTGTATTATTAGTATATAAAATACATCACAGTTTTACTTTTATGTTTTATGATATTGATCAGTTAAATGTTTTTAGTTCGTGTTTCCTCATTTTTCTCAATGACTCTCCCTAGACTGTGGTCATGTTTCAGGGGGCAGTAATAAGGCTATGGATGTGCCCGATATTCAGGGATCGTTTACTGTGAGGCTTTAGTCTATGGCCTTATACCCTGACATAGTCGTCCTAACTAGATCGTTAGACTGGCTCCATCATCGCCCTCTAAACTGTGGATAGAATTGGTATTAAAAAAAAAACAACAACTTTGCTCACACACCGCCTGCTGAGATTTTCTGACAGCACTACCAAAACATACAATGAATAAATAACAGGACCAAGCAAAATGGATAACAACATATTGCACTACATCTCTTTTCATTATTAACACTTTTTTATGACATTTATTACCTTATACCCAGAACATAGATTAATAACAGCATAGGGAGGGAGAGTGGACAACTCTAATGTACAGTTGTGGCCAAAAGTACTGACACCCAGTGGCGTAGGAAGGAGGGTGCAGGGGGGGGGGGGGGGTGTGAGGCGGGTCCGACCCAGAGAGGAGGAGGAGGAGGAAGAAAAAAAAATAGAGACGCGGGCCCTTTAAATCTTCGGGCGGCGCCGACCGCCGCCACGACTAGGGCCCCCCCCCTGATGCCAGCGCTGGCATTGGTCCCCCCGTTCTAATACTCACCTCTCCTGGTTCCTGCGGCAGCTGCAGTGTCCTCAGCGCCCTCTGACTCTGCGACGTCTCAGGGCAGGGGGTGCGATGACGTCATCACTGCACACTTAGCCTCTCTGTCCTGAGCGTTGCAGAGCCAGAGAGACGCTGAGTGCACCGGACCTGCGCTGGGAACGGAAGAGGTGAGGATTTTACTTTTTTTTTTCTTTATGTCTGACTCAGACACACTGGAGGTAATATGCTGGACACACTGGGGCAGATAGATTGCTGGGCACACTGTCTGGGGGCAATGCTGGACACACTGGGGCAATGCTGGAGACCCTGGGGCAGATTGCTGGACACACTGGAGCAATGCAGGACACTGGGGCAGATTGCTGGACACACTGGAGCAATGCTGGAGACCCTGGGGCAGATTGCTGGACACACTGGGGCAATGCAGGACACTGGGGCAGATTGCTGGACCCTGGGGCAGATTGCTAGACACACTGGAGCAATGCTGGAGGCCCTGGGGCAGATTGCTGGACACTGGGGGCAATGCTGGACACACTGGGGGCAATGCTGGACACTGGGGCAGATTGCTGGACACACTGGAGCAATGCAGGACACTGGGGCAGATTGCTGGACACTGGGGCAGATTGCTGGACACACTGGAGCAATGCTGGATACTGGGGCAGATTGCTGGACACACTGGGGCAGATTGCTGGACACACTGGAGCAATGCTGGATACTGGGGCAGATTGCTGGACACACTGGAGCAATGCTGGAGACCCTGGGGCAGATTGCTGGACACACTGGGGCAATGCAGGACACTGGGGCAGATTGCTGGACACTGGGGGCAATGCTGGACACTGGGGCAGATTGCTGGACACACTGGGGGCAATGCTGGACACTGGGGCAGATTGCTGGACACTGGGGCAGATTGCTGGACACTGGGGCAGATTGCTGGACACACTGGGGGTAATATGCTGGACACTGGGGCAGATTGCTGGACACACTGGGGGTAATATGCTGGACACACTGGGGCAGATTGCTGGACACTGGGGGCAATGCTGGACACACTGGGGCAGATTGCTGGACACTGGGGCAGATTGCTGGACACTGGGGCAGATTCCTGGACACACTGGGGCAATGCTGGACACTGGGGCAGATTGCTGGACACTGGGGCAGATTGCTGGACACTGGGGCAGATTGCTGGACACACTGGGGGTAATATGCTGGACACTGGGGCAGATTGCTGGACACTGGGGCAGATTCCTGGACACACTGGGGCAGATTCCTGGACACACTGGGGCAATGCTGGACACTGGGGCAGATTGCTGGACACTGGGGCAGATTGCTGGACACACTGGGGGTAATATGCTGGACACTGGGGCAGATTGCTGGACACACTGGGGCAGATTGCTGGACACTGGGGGCAATGCTGGACACACTGGGGCAGATTGCTGGACACTGGGGCAGATTGCTGGACACTGGGGCAGATTCCTGGACACACTGGGGCAATGCTGGATACTGGGGCAGATTGCTGGACACTGGGGCAGATTGCTGGACACACTGGGGGTAATATGCTGGACACTGGGGCAGATTGCTGGACACACTGGGGGTAATATGCTGGACACTGGGGCAGATTGCTGGACACACTGGGGGTAATATGCTGGACACTGGGGCAGATTGCTGGACACACTGGGGGTAATATGCTGGACACTGGGGCAGATTGCTGGACACAATGGGGCAATGCTGGAGACACTGGGGCAGATTGCTGGACACACTGGGGGTAATATGCTGGACACTGGGGCAGATTGCTGGACACACTGGGGCAATGCTGGACACTGGGGGTAATATGCTGGACACTGGGGCAGATTGCTGGACACACTGGGGCAATGCTGGAGACACTGGGGCAGATTGCTGGACACACTGGGGGTAATATGCTGGACACTGGGGCAGATTGCTGGACACACTGGGGGTAATATGCTGGACACTGGGGCAGATTGCTGGACACACTGGGGGTAATATGCTGGACACTGGGGCAGATTGCTGGACACACTGGGGCAATGCTGGACACTGGGGCAGATTGCTGGACACACTGGGGCAATGCTGGAGACCCTGGGACAGATTGCTGGACACACTGGGGGCAATGCTGGAGACACTGGGGTAGATTGCTGGACACACTGGGGGTAATATGCTGGACACTGGGGCAGATTGCTGGACACACTGGGGCAATGCTGGACACTGGGGCAATGCTGGACACTGGGGCAGATTGCTGGACACACTGGGGTAATGCTGGAGACCCTGGGGCAGACTGGGGGCAATGCTGGAGACACTGGGACAGATTGCGGACACACTGGGGGTAATATGCTGGACACTGGGGCAGATTGCTGGACACACTGGGGCAATGCTGGACACTGGGGCAGATTGCTGGACACACTGGGGCAGATTGCTGGACACACTGGGGCAGATTGCTGGACACACTGGGGCAATATGCTGGACAAACTGGGGCAGATTGCTGGACACACTGGGGGCAATGCTGGAGACACTGGGGCAGATTGCTGGACACACTGGGGGTAATATGCTGGACACTGGGGCAGATTGCTGGCCACACTGGGGCAATGCTGGACACTGCGGCAGATTGCTGGACACACTGGGGCAATGCTGGACACACTGGGGCAGATTGCTGGACACACTGGGGCAATGCTGGACACACTGGGGCAGATTGCTGGACACCCTGGGGGCAATGCTGGACACTGGGGCAGATTGCTGAACACACTGGGGGCAATGCTGGACACACTGGGGGAAATGCTGGACACACTGGGGGTAATATGCTGGACACATTGGGGCAAAGTGCCGGACACACTGGGGCAGATTGCTGGACACACTGTCCGGGGGCAATACTGGACACACTGGGGCAATATGCTTGACATACTGGGGCAATATGCTGGACATACTGGGGCAGATTGCTGGACACACTGGGGCAATATGCTTGACATACTGGGGTAGATTGCTGGACACTGGGGCAAGATGCTGGACATACTGGGGCAGGTTGCTGGACACACTGGGGGTAATATGCTGGACACACTGGGGCAGATTGCTGGACACACTGGGGGCAGGACTGGAGGCATGGGCAGAATGTAGATACGGGGCATGATTGGAGACACGGGGCAGAATGAAAGACATGGGGCAGGATGGATACGATGGAGACAGATGGGGCAGGATGGGGAGATCATATGGGGCAGGATGGATACTCATGAGGGCAGGATGCGAGAACATATGGCTGGAGCCAGGAATGAGATACACGGGGCCAGGATGGGGAATATTATTACCATAGGGGCTAATTAAGGGATATTATTACTGCAGTGATGTATATATTTTATTTTTTGAGTATACTGTTTTAAATGGGGGGGCGGTCCGGTTACTGTGCAGAGTGACACTATATCACCTTTTTTTCTTCATGTGGTGTAATGTAGAAGTTGTGAAAAATTAAGTAATGTGTTCTGCAAGCGGAGCTTGAGATAACTGTGTTATTTCGTGCAGAAACGAGCCCTGGCTGGAAGAAATGATGGCGGTCTGTGCTGGATGAAAGATGAAGGACTTCACCTAGAGACGTCACTGGTGAGTCACTGTTACCTTTACACTGACACTATACACTGTATACTATATACAGAGGTCCTGTGTATAATGTCACCAGTGCTCACTGTATTACCTGTACATTATATACAGAGCTCCTGTGTATAACACCACCAGTGATCTCTGTATTACCTATACATTATATACAGAGCTCCTGTGTATAACACCACCAGTAATCTCTGTATTACCTCTACACAGACACTGCATACTAAGTACAGATCTCCTGTGAATACTGGCACTTATGGTGATAGTATTGTGTTTTTTTTTTATTATTACTGATCAGTAATAATAATAAAATAATAATCTTTATTTTTATATAGCGCTAACATATTCCACAGCGCTTTACAGTTTTGCACACATTATCATCACTGTCCCCGATTGGGCTCACAATCTAGAATTCCTATCAGTATGTCTTTGGAATGTGGGAGGAAACCGGAGTGCCCGGAGGAAACCCACGCAAACACGGAGAGAACATACAAACTCTTTGCAGATGTTGTCCTGGGTGGGACTAGAACCCAGGACTCCAGCGCTGCAAGGCTGTAGTGCTAACCACTGCGCCACCGTGCTGCCCAGTATTGTAGTATTCAGTCACTATGTGGTGGTAATATGTGGTCTGGAAATGGTGTTGTGGTATTTGTCCCTTGTATGTGCTATTTGGTCACCAAGTGGTGGTAATATGTGATCTGGTCATGGTGTGGCGGTATTTGTCCCTTATATGTAGTATTATTCGGTCACTATGTGGTGTGGTCTGGTCATGGTGTGGTGGTATTTCTTCCTGTATGTGGTGGTATTGGTCTTGGTATGGTGGATTGTGTTGTGTATGGCGGTCATTTGTGCTCTCTGATATTAATTAGGAGAAGATTGTTTATTTCCAATAGAGTTTTAATGCTTTGTACACAGCGGCAGAGATGCACTTACAGGGGGTTTCCTGTGGAAAAAAGTAATCACCTCTCCACAGGATAAGTGATAACGTATTGATTGGTGGGGGTCTGACTGCTTGGACCCATTCAGCAAAATGTGGAACTGTTTATCCCCATTAGACTGGAGTAGCAAGTCCGACTAGATCACTGATCCATTCATTCACTCTGTGGCTGCACTTGTTTTTTTCTGGAAGCCCCAAAGAGAATGAATGGAGCTGCGGTCAGAAATCCCACCTGCCGCTGCATTTTAAAATAGTGATAAAAGTGTCCTGTCAGGGATAAAAATTCCCCATTCTTCCGATCGGTGCAGTTTCTAATGGTCGGATCTAAGCGATCACCTATCCTGTGGAGCCCATGGATGGGTGATAACTTGTTTTAACCAAGAACCCCATTAATGTAAACTACCGTAATTATACATCCCAGTTATTGGGGCACATGGTAGATGTGCAGCAGCCGCCGGTGTTTTACAGCTGATGCTCCACTATAATGACAGATAATTGCATATAGCTGTAGGGTGGGCCCCTAGAGTCCATTCCTCTGGTGGGCCCCAGACACCCCAGTCCGACTGTCACCCCCTCCAGCCGTTATAAACTAAAAGAGCCACCTTGTGCAGCAGTGATGCTGTATTCTAACAAGGTGGCTCTTTTAGTTTTAGGTGCATGTATTACCAAAATAAAGCGTTTTATATTTTCGCCAAAATACCTGTCTTTATCCACGGAGGCAGGTCCTCACCCCCCTGCTTGTAACACCACATTGCCGTCACTCAAATCTTCAGGGGCTCCGGGCGCCACCCCCTCCGTGCTGTTTACCCATGAAATCCGGCGCCTGCGCTGTGTATCACTGTCTGGTGCAGGCGCAGAGAGCTCTGGCCGTCTGACGTCACAGCCAGGCTTGCAGACTGCGCCTGTGTGGCCGCCCTGCTTGTGAATCCCAGCCCCGCACTCTGCATAATGCATAACACACTGCGGGGCTGGGTTTACCAAGGTGGGTGGCCGCACTCGCCGCACAGGCGCAGTCTGCAAGCCTAGCTGTGACATCAGATGGCCAGAGCTCTCTGCGCCTGTACCAAACAGAGATACACAGCGCAGGCGCCGGATTTCATGGGTAAACAGCGCTGAAGGGGCGGTGCCCGGCGTTGAGTGACGGCAATGGGGGGGGGGCGCCAAACTCGGGAACAGCCCCGGGCGGCAAAAGCGCTAGCTACGCCAGTGCTGACACCCCTGCAATTCTGTCAGATAATACTCGATTTCTTCCTGAAAATGATTGCAATCACAAATTCTTTGGTATTATTATCTTCATTTAATTTGTCTTAAATGAAAAAACACAAAAAGAATTGTCCTAAAGCCAAATTGGATATAATTCCACACCAAACATAAAAAAGGAGGTGGACAAAAGTATTGGCACTGTTACAAAAATCATGTGATGCTTCTCTAATTAGTGTAATTAAAAGCACCTGTAACTTACCTGTGGCACCTAACAGGTGTTGGCAATAACTAAATCACACTTGCAGCCAGTTGACATGGATTAAAGTTGACTCAACCTCTGTCCTGTGTCCTTGTGTGTACCACATTGAGCATGGAGAAAAGAAAGAAGACCAAAGAACTGTCTGAGGACTTGAGAAACCAAATTGTGAGGAAGCATGAGCAATCTCAAGGCTACAAGTCCATCTCCAAAGACCTGAATGTTCCTGTGTCTACCGTGCGCAGTGTCATCAAGAAGTGTAAAGCCCATGTCACTGTGGCTAACCTCCCTAGATGTGGACGGAAAAGGAAAATTGACAAGAGATTTCAACGCAAGATTGTGCGGATGTTGGATAAAGATCCTCAACTAACATCTAAACAAGTTCAAGCTGCCCTGCAGTCCGAGGGTACAAAAGTAAAGGGCAGTATGGTAGGAGACCCAGGAAGACCCCACTTCTTACCCCGAGACATAAAAAAGCCAGGCTGGAGTTTGCCAAAACTTACCTGAGAAAGCCTAAAACGTTTTGGAAGAATGTTCTCTGGTCAGATGAGACAAAAGTAGAGCTTTTTGGGCAAAGGCATCAATGTCACGATTCACACCGTGACCGTCACGGATCGGGGTGTCTTTAGGCCAACAGACGGCTATCACATGTGAAGGGTGGCTTATCTTAGTTATTCCTCCACTTCTACAATGTGATGAAAACACACACAAGGCTATTGACCTCTTAGTTTACCGCAGGGGCTTATTTTAGTTATCCCACTGCTCTGCAATAGAACACGAACTGCAGGGATTTATGTATATCCCGCTTTACAGTTCCGCTTGCAAACTTGCAGCTCTCTGGCGCCCCCTTACCCTCAGGTCAGATTAGGTACTGCACCTAGGGTAATTAGTTGCCAGAAAGGCTGCCTGCTAGGTACTGGCTATTGGGCACGCTGCAGCAAGGCGATATAACTACTCCCACTCAGGCAGGAACAATAATTATCAACGCCGCCGTCGCTATGACAACTCCCAAAAGCACAAAACAAGGTATTCTGCCATTAGCTTCAATTAAACGGGTCCGAAGCTAACCCAAAACAGTAACGTAATTCCCTTCAGAAGACTTAGGGTACATTTTAGAGCAGGAAGAACAAAACTAGTAGTTTAAATATTTTACTCCGAAAGATTAGGCAGTGTTTATCAAAATATTACAAGGATGTTACAAATGAGACAATTGAAAATATGTACAAGGGTAATTATAAAATAACAGGGATTAAATGAGAAGTTAACACTTACATGTGTTCAGGTCATTTCAGGCAAAACCAGGCTAGTGGGCGGAGCTCCAAATATCCCAGTTCATCAGGGAGCTGGCAGTAAGAGCTCCTCAGGTAAGACTGAAGGCTGGGTTAAGTGTAGAGACTTATAAACTGCAGCCTCGTGACATCACTAAAGGGCTGGTTAATGAAATGTACTGAGGTCAGAGATATTTATGTTCTTAGACTACAACAACAGGTGGCTTTGCAGGATTGGTCACCTGCAGTTTAAAGCCACACCCTGCTCACACACAAGCTTCAAGTTACCCAGTGTCTGCCCTAGGGCTGGTTTGTTGTATTCAGTGGGGGAGAGAGAGAGAGAGAGAGGGGTCACAGCTGCCATATGCTTTCAGGACCATGGTCAGATGTGCAAAAATCCCTCAGCTATGGTTTTTTGCATTATCGTGTCAATCAACATAGAGTTTACAGGAGAAAAAAAAGAGGCAAAGAAAAGAACACGGTCCCTACAGTCAAACATGGCGGAGGTTCCCTGATGTTTTGGGGTTGCTTTGCTGCCTCTGGCATTGAATAGCTTGACCGTGTGCATGGTATTATGAAGTCTGAAAACTACCAACAAATTTTACAACATAATGTAGGGCCCAGTGTGAGAAAGCTGGGTCTCCCTCAGAGGTCATGGGTCTTCCAGCAGGACAATGACCCAAAACACACTTCAAAAAGCACTAGAAAATGGTTTGAGAGAAAGCACTGGAGACTTCTAAGGTGGCCAGCAATGAGTCCAGACCTGAATCCCATAGAACACCTGTGGAGAGATCTAAAAATGGCAGTTTGGAGAAGGCACCCTTCAAATATCAGGGACCTGGAGCAGTTTGCCAAAGAAGAATGGTCTAAAATTCCAGCAGAGCATTGTAAGAAACTCATTGATGGTTACCAGAAGCGGTTGGTCGCAGTTATTTTGGCTAAAGGTTGTGCAACCAAGTATTAGGCTGAGGGTGCCAATACTTTTGTCTGGCCCATTTTTGGAGTTTTGTGTGAAATTATCAATGTTTTGCTTTTTGCTTCATTCTCTTTTATGTTTTTTTTCATTTAAGACAAATTAATTGCGAGGGATGGCCTCACATTTCATCCGCTTTTCGCCAGATCCGTCGAAAATAGTTTATCCAGCACCCGGAGAAAACCGACATAGTAACTTTTTTTGTGTCCGTCGAAAAAACGGACAGCGACGGATTCGGCGACTGATCCCGTTTTTTAACTGAGCATGCTCCGATTTTTTTAGGATCCAATTAGCTGGATCAGCTAGTCAGATCCGGCAAAAATAAACATCTGTCGCATCAGTTTTTCACAATCTGCGACGGATCCGTTTTTTTCACAATTCGATGGATTGTGATGGATGGCAAAAAACTGATGTGTGAAAGCAGCCTAAGAGGGAGTCACGCATCCCTATTATCTGTTTTTCACCACTTTAACCCCTCTCTGACCTTAGATGTACTATCCCGTCGAGGTGACCTGGGCCTATCTGACCCTCGACGGGATAGTACGTCATAGCGATCGGCCGCGCTCACGGGGGGAGCGCGGCCGATCGTGGCCGGGTGTCAACTGACTATCGCAGCTGACGTCCTGCAGGGAGGTGGCTTCACAGCGCCTGCTCGGAGCAGGCGCCGGGAAGCCTCCAGGAGTGCACGTCAGATCGCTGATCTGACACAGTGCACAGCAAAGTGTCAGATCAGCGATCTTACACTATAACATGATGCCCCTTCTGGGGCAATGTTATAGTGTAAAAAAAAAATATATTCACATGTGTAAAAAAAATTTTAAAAAAATTCCTAAAAAATATATATAAGCTTGAGAAAGGATACCATATCCGAAACGTTGCCACGCCGTTCAGGCATTAAAGCCCGTTTTTGTTTAATTTTTGTGCTGTTTTCCTTTTTTTATCTCTATTATTGGAAGCCATTTGAACATTGGTTGGGAAAGCGCTGCACGACAACTGCGGTAATACGTGATGCTGTTCCAATTCTGACTAATACATATATATATATATATATATGCGTCCGTAACGTCCCGACCTGTAAAACTGTCCCGCTAATTACCCCCTTCAGTGAACACTGTAAAATAAAAAAAAAAAACAAGGCAAAACACAACGCTTTATTATCATACCGCCAAACAAAAAGTGGAATAACACGCGATCAAAAAGACGGATATAAATAACCATGGTACCGCTGAAAGCGTCATCTTGTCCCACAAAAAACGAGCCACCATTCAGCATCATCAGCGAAAAAATAAATAAGTTATAGTCCTGAGAATAAAGCGATGCAAAAATAATTATTTTTTCTATACCATAGTTTTTATCATATAAGCGCCAAAACCTAAAAATAAAAAGATATAAATGAGGTATCGCTGTAATCGTACTGACCCGAAGAATAAAACTTCTTTATCCATTTTACCAAACGCGGAACGGTATAAACGCCTCCCCCAAAAGAAATTCATGAATAGCTGGTTTTTGGTCATTCTGCCTCACAAAAATCTGAATAAAAAGCGATCAAAAAATGTCACATGCCCGAAAATGTTACCAATAAAAACGTCAACTCATCCCGCAAAAAACAAGACCTCACATGACTCTGTGGACCAAAATATGGAAAAATTATAGCTCTCAAAATGTGGTAACGCAAAAAATATTTTTTGCAATAAAAAGCGTCTTTCAGTGTGTGACGGCTGCCAATCATAAAAATCCGCTAAAAAACCCGCTATAAAAGTAAGTCAAACCCCCCTTCATCACCCCCTTAGTTAGGGAAAAATTTAAAAAATGTATTTATTTCCATTTTACCGTTAGGGTTAGGGTTAAGGTTAGGGCTAGGGTTAGGGCTGGGGCTAGGGTTAAGGCTACAGTTAGGGTTGGGGCTAAAGTTAGGGTTAGGGTTGGGGCTAAAGTTAGGGTTTGGATTACATTTACGGTTGGGAATAGGGTTGGGATTAGGGTTAGGGGTGTGTCAAGGTTAGGGGTGTGGTTAGGGTTACCGTTGGGATTAGGGATAGGGATGTGTTTGGATTAGGGTTTCAGTTATAATTGGGGGGTTTCCACTGTTTAGGCACATCAAGGGCTCTCCAAACGCGACATGGCGTCTGATCTCAATTCCAGCCAATTCTGCGTTGAAAAAGTAAAACAGTGCTCCTTCTCTTCCGAGCTCTCCTGTGGGCCCAAACAGGGGTTTACCCCAAAATATGGGGTATCAGCTACTCAGGACACATTAAACAACAACTTTTGTGGTCCAACTTCTCCTGTTACCCTAGGGAAAATACAAAACTGGGGGCTAAAAAATAATTTTTTGTGGAAAAAAAAAAAGATTTTTTATTTTCACGGCTCTGTTTTATAACTGTAGTGAAACACTTAGGGGTTCAAAGTGCTCACCACACATCTAGATTAGTTCCTTAGGGGGTCTACTTTCCAAAATGGTGTCACTTGTGGGGGGTTTCAATATTTAGGCACATCAGTGGCTCTCTAAACGCAACATGGCATCCCATCTCAATTCCTGTCAAACAGCACTCCTTACCTTCCGAGCTCTCCCATACGCCCAAACAGTGGTTTTCCCCCACATATGGGGTATCAGCGTACTCAGGATAAATTGTACAACAACTTTTGGGGTCCAATTTCTTCTCCTACCCTTGGGAAAATAAAAAATTGGGGGCAAAAAGATAATTTTTGTGAAAAAATATGATTTTTTATTTTAACGGCTCAGCATTATAAACTTCTGTGAATCACTTATTGGGTCAAAGTACTCACCATGCATCTAGATAAGTTCCTTAGGGGGTCTACTTTCCAAAATGGTGTCACTTGTGGGGGATTTCAATGTTTAGGCACATCAGGGGCTCTCCAAACACAACATGGCGTCCCATCTCAATTCCAGTCAATTTTGCATTGAAAAGTCAAATTGCCCTCCTTCCCTTCCGAGCTCTACAATGCGCCCAAACAATGTTTTACCCCCACATATGGGGTATCGGCGTACTCAGGACAAATTGTACAACAACTTTTGGGGTCCAATTTCTCCTGTTACCCTTGGTAAAATAAAACTAATTGGAGTTGAAGTAAATTTTTTGTGAAAAAAAGTTAAAATGTTCATTTTTATTTAAACATTCCAAAAATTCCTGTGAAACCCCTGAAGGGTTAATGAACTTCTTGAATGTGGTTTTGAGCACCTTGAGGGGTGCAGTTTTTAGAATGGTGTCACACTTGGTTATTTTCTATCATATAGACCCCTCAAAATGACTTCAAATGAGATGTGGTCCCTAAAAAAAAAAAATGGTGTTGTAAAAATGAG
>NW_027194435.1:0-47809 GCF_032444005.1 Ranitomeya imitator
AACCAGTCATCGTTCTCACAACACTGAGGACCAGTCATTCGAAATGACTTCTCCATGCATTTTATGCATTGGTAAAAGCACTATGATGAAAAGTGTGATATGTTTTCAGGTATCTCCTATACTAATAGAGCCACATGCTCACCGGTTTGCCACATGATGTAGGCCTATGGACTGAACAAGAAACCACCAAAAATTTTAACCAGTCATCGTTCTCACAACACTGAGGACCAGTCATTCGAAATGACTTCTCCATGCATTTTATGCATTGGTAAAAGCACTATGATGAAAAGTGTGATATGTTTTCAGGTATCTCCTATACTAATAGAGCCACATGCTCACCGGTTTGCCACATGATGTAGGCCTATGGACTGAACAAGAAACCACCAAAAATTTTAACCAGTCATCGTTCTCACAACACTGAGGACCAGTCATTCGAAATGACTTCTCCATGCATTTTATGCATTGGTAAAAGCACTATGATGAAAAGTGTGATATGTTTTCAGGTATCTCCTATACTAATAGAGCCACATGCTCACCGGTTTGCCACATGATGTAGGCCTATGGACTGAACAAGAAACCACCAAAAATTTTAACCAGTCACCGTTCTCACAACACTGAGGACCAGTCATTCGAAATGACTTCTCCATGCATTTTATGCATTGGTAAAAGCACTATGATGAAAAGTGTGATATGTTTTCAGGTATCTCCTATACTAATAGAGCTACATGCTCACCGGTTTGCCACACGATGTAGGCCTATGGACTGAACAAGAAACCACCAAAAATTTTAACCAGTCATCGTTCTCACAACACTGAGGACCAGTCATTCGAAATGACTTCTCCATGCATTTTATGCATTGGTAAAAGCACTATGATGAAAAGTGTGATATGTTTTCAGGTATCTCCTATACTAATAGAGCCACATGCTCACCGGTTTGCCACATGATGTAGGCGTATGGACTGAACAAGAAACCACCAAAAATTTTAACCAGTCATCGTTCTCACAACACTGAGGACCAGTCATTCGAAATGACTTCTCCATGCATTTTATGCATTGGTAAAAGCACTATGATGAAAAGTGTGATATGTTTTCAGGTATCTCCTATACTAATAGAGCCACATGCTCACCGGTTTGCCACATGATGTAGGCCTATGGACTGAACAAGAAACCACCAAAAATTTTAACCAGTCATCGTTCTCACAACACTGAGGACCAGTCATTCGAAATGACTTCTCCATGCATTTTATGCATTGGTAAAAGCACTATGATGAAAAGTGTGATATGTTTTCAGGTATCTCCTATACTAATGGAGCCACATGCTCACCGGTTTGCCACATAATGTAGGCCTATGGACTGAACAAGAAACCACCAAAAATTTTAACCAGTCATCGTTCTCACAACACTGAGGACCAGTCATTCGAAATGACTTCTCCATGCATTTTATGCATTGGTAATAGCACTATGATGAAAAGTGTGATATGTTTTCAGGTATCTCCTATACTAATAGAGCCACATGCTCACCGGTTTGCCACATGATGTAGGCCTATGGACTGAACAAGAAACCACCAAAAATTTTAACCAGTCATCGTTCTCACAACACTGAGGACCAGTCATTCGAAATGACTTCTCCATGCATTTTATGCATTGGTAAAAGCACTATGATGAAAAGTGTGATATGTTTTCAGGTATCTCCTATACTAATAGAGCCACATGCTCACCGGTTTGCCACATGATGTAGGCCTATGGACTGAACAAGAAACCACCAAAAATTTTAACCAGTCATCGTTCTCACAACACTGAGGACCAGTCATTCGAAATGACTTCTCCATGCATTTTATGCATTGGTAAAAGCACTATGATGAAAAGTGTGATATGTTTTCAGGTATCTCCTATACTAATAGAGCCACATGCTCACCGGTTTGCCACATGATGTAGGCCTATGGACTGAACAAGAAACCACCAAAAATTTTAACCAGTCATCGTTCTCACAACACTGAGGACCAGTCATTCGAAATGACTTCTCCATGCATTTTATGCATTGGTAAAAGCACTATGATGAAAAGTGTGATATGTTTTCAGGTATCTCCTATACTAATAGAGCCACATGCTCACCGGTTTGCCACATGATGTAGGCCTATGGACTGAACAAGAAACCACCAAAAATTTTAACCAGTCATTGTTCTCACAACACTGAGGACCAGTCATTCGAAATGACTTCTCCATGCATTTTATGCATTGGTAAAAGCACTATGATGAAAAGTGTGATATGTTTTCAGGTATCTCCTATACTAATAGAGCCACATGCTCACCGGTTTGCCACATGATGTAGGCCTATGGACTGAACAAGAAACCACCAAACATTTTAACCAGTCATCGTTCTCACAACACTGAGGACCAGTCATTCGAAATGACTTCTCCATACATTTTATGCATTGGTAAAAGCACTATGATGAAAAGTGTGATATGTTTTCAGGTATCTCCTATACTAATAGAGCCACATGCTCACCGGTTTGCCACATGATGTAGGCCTATGGACTGAACAAGAAACCACCAAACATTTTAACCAGTCATCGTTCTCACAACACTGAGGACCAGTCATTCGAAATGACTTCTCCATGCATTTTATGCATTGGTAAAAGCACTATGATGAAAAGTGTGATATGTTTTCAGGTATCTCCTATACTAATAGAGCCACATGCTCACCGGTTTGCCACATGATGTAGGCCTATGGACTGAACAAGAAACCACCAAAAATTTTAACCAGTCATCGTTCTCACAACACTGAGGACCAGTCATTCGAAATGACTTCTCCATGCATTTTATGCATTGGTAAAAGCACTATGATGAAAAGTGTGATATGTTTTCAGGTATCTCCTATACTAATAGAGCCACATGCTCACCGGTTTGCCACATGATGTAGGCCTATGGACTGAACAAGAAACCACCAAACATTTTAACCAGTCATCGTTCTCACAACACTGAGGACCAGTCATTCGAAATGACTTCTCCATGCATTTTATGCATTGGTAAAAGCACTATGATGAAAAGTCTGATATGTTTTCAGGTATCTCCTATACTAATAGAGCCACATGCTCACCGGTTTGCCACATGATGTAGGCCTATGGACTGAACAAGAAACCACCAAAAATTTTAACCAGTCATTGTTCTCACAACACTGAGGACCAGTCATTCGAAATGACTTCTCCATGCATTTTATGCATTGGTAAAAGCACTATGATGAAAAGTGTGATATGTTTTCAGGTATCTCCTATACTAATAGAGCCACATGCTCACCGGTTTGCCACATGATGTAGGCCTATGGACTGAACAAGAAACCACCAAAAATTTTAACCAGTCATCGTTCTCACAACACTGAGGACCAGTCATTCGAAATGACTTCTCCATGCATTTTATGCATTGGTAAAAGCACTATGATGAAAAGTGTGATATGTTTTCAGGTATCTCCTATACTAATAGAGCCACATGCTCACCGGTTTGCCACATGATGTAGGCCTATGGACTGAACAAGAAACCACCAAAAATTTTAACCAGTCATCGTTCTCACAACACTGAGGACCAGTCATTCGAAATGACTTCTCCATGCATTTTATGCATTGGTAAAAGCACTATGATGAAAAGTGTGATATGTTTTCAGGTATCTCCTATACTAATAGAGCCACATGCTCACCGGTTTGCCACATGATGTAGGCCTATGGACTGAACAAGAAACCACCAAAAATTTTAACCAGTCATCGTTCTCACAACACTGAGGACCAGTCATTCGAAATGACTTCTCCATGCATTTTATGCATTGGTAAAAGCACTATGATGAAAAGTGTGATATGTTTTCAGTAGTGTTGAGCATTCCGATACCGCAAGTATCGGGTATCGGCCGATATTTGCGGTATCGGAATTCCGATACTGAATTCCGATACTTCCCGCGTATCGGATACCGGAATCGGAAGTTCCCAGAATTCAAATTGAACGCAGCAGCCAATGAGGAATGAATGAAAGTGTGGGCACATCCTGTTTAGCATGGTGGGCATGTAAGTACTGGCAAGGCTTGGATTGGCTGCTGAAATGATGTCACTCTGCACTATAAAAAAGCGCTGCCGCCATTTTGCGCTCACTCTGCTGTGATTTCAGTTAGGGACAGGACGCTGTGTTCTAACTGAGGGCCAGTTGAGCTAGCTAATTGCTTTATTTTCCTTTCCAAAGGCTAATTTAGCAAAACGCTGTGTGTTCTTCACTGTTCACCTTGCTCTTGCCTTGCAGCGCTGTTTTAACAGCGTTCTGCAAGGTCTCTGTGTGTGTGTGTGCAGCTCACTCTGTAGTCTGTGTGCAGCCATATACCCGGTTGTATTCAGCTCAGGGGGGGTTCACACTGCCTCACACAGTTGTTCTTTTTTGCTCTTAGTGCAGCCTGCTGCACATTTTTTCTCAAATTTCCTATTAGTGTTTTTCCACCAGTCTCCAGCTCTATTGTGGAAAAACACTACATAGGATAACCTAGAGGGGGGTTTTTGGGCCTTGCAGCGCCGTTTACGGCTGTCTGCACGGTCTCCGTGTGAGCCCAGCTCGCCCTGTAGTCTGTGTGCAGCCATAGCCGGTTGGATTCAGCTCAGGGTTCGTTACTGGCTCATACCTTGAGAAAAATTTTCCTTTTTTTCAAATAGTGCAGCCTGTTTAAAATTTGAAAAAAAAAATTCCTATTAGTGTCTTTCCACTCGTATCCAGCTAAATAGTGGAAAAACACTATATAGGATAACCTAGAGGAGGGTTTTTTGGCCTTGCAGCGCCGTTTACGGCTGTCTGCACGGTCTCCGTGTGAGCCCAGCTCGCCCTGTAGTCTGTGTGCAGCCATAGCCGGTTGGATTCAGCTCAGGGTTCGTTACTGGCTCATACCTTGAGAAAAATTTTCCTTTTTTTCAAATAGTGCAGCCTGTTTAAAATTTGAAAAAAAAAATTCCTATTAGTGTCTTTCCACTCGTATCCAGCTAAATAGTGGAAAAACACTATATAGGATAACCTAGAGGAGGGTTTTTTGGCCTTGCAGCGCCGTTTACGGCTGTCTGCACGGTCTCCGTGTGAGCCCAGCTCGCCCTGTAGTCTGTGTGCAGCCATAGCCGGTTGGATTCAGCTCAGGGTTCGTTACTGGCTCATACCTTGAGAAAAATTTTCCTTTTTTTCAAATAGTGCAGCCTGTTTAAAATTTGAAAAAAAAAATTCCTATTAGTGTCTTTCCACTCGTATCCAGCTAAATAGTGGAAAAACACTATATAGGATAACCTAGAGGAGGGTTTTTTGGCCTTGCAGCGCCGTTTACGGCTGTCTGCACGGTCTCCGTGTGAGCCCAGCTCGCCCTGTAGTCTGTGTGCAGCCATAGCCGGTTGGATTCAGCTCAGGGTGCGTTACTGCCTCATACCTTGAAAAACAATTTCCTTTTTTTCAAATAGTGCAGCCAGTTTAAAATTTGAAAAAAAAAATTCCTATTAGTGTCTTTCCACTTGTATCCAGCTAAATAGTGGAAAAACACTATATAGGATAACCTAGAGGAGGGTTTCTTGGCCTTGCAGCGCCGTTTACGGCTGTCTGCACGGTCTCCGTGTGATTTAAACTAGCTCTGTAGCCCGATCTGCACCAAAAAAAAGGTTAAGTTCACCAAACACAACTTACACTTGTGTAGGCCACATTTGAAAAATAATAAAGTTTAGTCCACAATTTACAACATTAGTGTTTCTTACACCTGTTAGGAGGAGCATTACAGGAATAAGCACACTAAGGCCTTAGTACTTTTCTGCTTATCTTTATCTGTCAACCAAGATGAAGAGGGCAGGGAGTAAGGCACGTGGGCGTGGGCGCGGAGCAGGGAGAGGAGCAGGGAGAGGACGTGGTGATTCTGTGCCTGCTGCGGGCGCCGGTGACTCGTCGTCACTCAGTTTCAGCAGGGAACAGTCCTTCATGCGCAGCTTTGTCGGAGAGCGCCGTGCACCGCTGCTGCGTGAAGACCAAATTGAAGCCGTTGTCGGGTGGATGGCAGCTAACGCCTCGGCATCGACTTCAGTTAGTGCCACATCCTCTCAGGCACAGAGCACTGGAGAGCAGCCATCTGTCTCTTCACCACCTGCCAAATTGGCCAGGCAGTCAGAGAGCCCAGGACAGGAGCCGTCTCTACTTCTGTTCTCTGAATCTCTTGGCTTGGAAACAGGGGGCCAGCCAAGCAGCATTGGAGAAATGGAAGAAGAGGCAGTGTGCAGTGATGCCCAACACCTTTTTCTCTCTGACTCTGAAGAGGCAGGTGGGCCAGTGCCTCCGGTGACCACAGCGCAGTACGCATCTGATGATGAAACTCAGGTGCCGCTTTCTCGTGCGTACTGTGCTGCTGAGACTACCCAGGAGGAGCAGTTGGTGGCAGAGGGTAGTGGAGATGATGAGGTCCTTGACCCATCGTGGCGTGAGGAACAGGAAGGTGGTGGGAGCAGCTCAGAGGAAGAGCTTCCTCTTACGGGCCAAAGAGGGAGAGGGAGGGGGAAGACTGCGGAGCCTGTAGCCTCCACTTTGGCACCCGTTAGGAGCCTGTCTCTTTCCAAAGCCAAAAAGGGCGCTCCCAAGACTTGCAGTGCCTGGTCCTTTTTTGACACAGTTGCAGATGACATTTGTTTTGTCAAATGCAAGCTGTGTCATCATAAAGTAAAAAGAGGGAAAAATGTCAGCAACCTCAATACCACAAATATGTGGAAACATGTGCGGACCAGGCACGCGGTGGAGTTACAGAAACACACTGAAGATGTAGGCCAACCAACAGCGGCAGCTACCACCTCTTCAGCTCGTGTTGCCTCTTCCTCCAGCTCACGCACAGCTGGTTTGGCTTCCTCCCAGAGACCTTGTGTAATTCCACCCACAGCACCACCTTCCCAGTCATCCTCACACTCCCAGTCTACTCTACAGCCATCGGTAGTACAGGCATGGGAGAAAAGGCGGGCATTCTCGGCCAACCACCCCCGAGCACAGGCTCTGAATGCAGGCATTGCCAAACTGTTGTCCCTGGAAATGCTCTCGTTCAGGCTGGTGGAGACTGACAGCTTCCGTGACTTGATGGCATTGGCAGTCCCACAGTACAAGGTGCCCAGCCGCTTTTACTTCAGCAGGCAGGCTGTCCCTGCCCTGCACAGGCATGTTGAGGCAAACATAAAACATGCGCTACTGAACGCCGTCAGTAGCAAGGTCCACCTCACCACCGATGCGTGGACCAGTCAGCATGGACAGGGGCGATATGTTTCCCTCACTGCCCATTGGGTTAATGTTGTTGAGCCAGGTACAGATCGTGCGAGTGGCGCAGGACGTCACTCCATGACTTCTCCATGCATTTTATGCATTGGTAAAAGCACTATGATGAAAAGTGTGATATGTTTTCAGGTATCTCCTATACTAATAGAGCCACATGCTCACCGGTTTGCCACATGATGTAGGCCTATGGACTGAACAAGAAACCACCAAAAATTTTACCAGTCATCGTTCTCACAACACTGAGGACCAGTCATTCGAAATGACTTCTCCATGCATTTTATGCATTGGTAAAAGCACTATGATGAAAAGCGTGATGTTTTCAGGTATCTCCTATACTAATAGAGCCACATGCTCACCGGTTTGCCACATGATGTAGGCCTATGGACTGAACAAGAAACCACCAAAAATTTTAACCAGTCATCGTTCTCACAACACTGAGGACCAGTCATTCGAAATGACTTCTCCATGCAATTTATGCATTGGTAAAAGCACTATGATGAAAAGTGTGATATGTTTTCAGGTATCTCCTATACTAATAGAGCCACATGCTCACCGGTTTGCCACATGATGTAGGCCTATGGACTGAACAAGAAACCACCAAAAATTTTAACCAGTCATCGTTCTCACAACACTGAGGACCAGTCATTCGAAATGACTTCTCCATGCATTTTATGCATTGGTAAAAGCACTATGATGAAAAGTGTGATATGTTTTCAGGTATCTCCTATACTAATAGAGCCACATGCTCACCGGTTTGCCACATGATGTAGGCCTATGGACTGAACAAGAAACCACCAAAAATTTTAACCAGTCATCGTTCTCACAACACTGAGGACCAGTCATTCGAAATGACTTCTCAATGCATTTTATGCATTGGTAAAAGCACTATGATGAAAAGTGTGATATGTTTTCAGGTATCTCCTATACTAATAGAGCCACATGCTCACCGGTTTGCCACATTATGTAGGCCTATGGACTGAACCAGAAACCACAAAAAATTTTAACCAGTCATCGTTCTCACAACACTGAGGACCAGTCATTCGAAATGACTTCTCAATGCATTTTATGCATTGGTAAAAGCACTATGATGAAAAGTGTGATATGTTTTCAGGTATCTCCTATACTAATAGAGCCACATGCTCACCGGTTTGCCACATGATGTAGGCCTATGGACTGAACAAGAAACCACCAAAAATTTTAACCAGTCATCGTTCTCACAACACTGAGGACCAGTCATTCGAAATGACTTCTCAATGCATTTTATGCATTGGTAAAAGCACTATGATGAAAAGTGTGATATGTTTTCAGGTATCTCCTATACTAATAGAGCCACATGCTCACCGGTTTGCCACATGATGTAGGCCTATGGACTGAACAAGAAACCACCAAAAATTTTAACCAGTCATCGTTCTCACAACACTGAGGACCAGTCATTCGAAATGACTTCTCCATGCATTTTATGCATTGGTAATGCACTATGATGAAAAGTGTGATATGTTTTCAGGTATCTCCTATACTAATAGAGCCACATACTCACCGGTTTGCCACATGATGTAGGCCTATGGACTGAACAAGAAACCACCAAAAATTTTAACCAGTCATCGTTCTCACAACACTGAGGACCAGTCATTCGAAATGACTTCTCCATGCATTTTATGCATTGGTAAAAGCACTATGATGAAAAGTGTGATATGTTTTCAGGTATCTCCTATACTAATAGAGCCACATGCTCACCGGTTTGCCACATGATGTAGGCCTATGGACTGAACAAGAAACCACCAAAAATTTTAACCAGTCATCGTTCTCACAACACTGAGGACCAGTCATTCGAAATGACTTCTCCATGCATTTTATGCATTGGTAAAAGCACTATGATGAAAAGTGTGATATGTTTTCAGGTATCTCCTATACTAATAGAGCCACATGCTCACCGGTTTGCCACATGATGTAGGCCTATGGACTGAACAAGAAACCACCAAAAATTTTAACCAGTCATCGTTCTCACAACACTGAGGACCAGTCATTCGAAATGACTTCTCCATGCATTTTATGCATTGGTAAAAGCACTATGATGAAAAGTGTGATATGTTTTCGGGTATCTCCTATACTAATAGAGCCACATGCTCACCGGTTTGCCACATGATGTAGGCCTATGGACTGAACAAGAAACCACCAAAAATTTTAACCAGTCATCGTTCTCACAACACTGAGGACCAGTCATTCGAAATGACTTCTCCATGCATTTTATGCATTGGTAAAAGCACTATGATGAAAAGTGTGATATGTTTTCAGGTATCTCCTATACTAATAGAGCCACATGCTCACCGGTTTGCCACATGATGTAGGCCTATGGACTGAACAAGAAACCACCAAAAATTTTAACCAGTCATCGTTCTCACAACACTGAGGACCAGTCATTCGAAATGACTTCTCCATGCATTTTATGCATTGGTAAAAGCACTATGATGAAAAGTGTGATATGTTTTCAGGTATCTCCTATACTAATAGAGCCACATGCTCACCGGTTTGCCACATGATGTAGGCCTATGGACTGAACAAGAAACCACCAAAAATTTTAACCAGTCATCGTTCTCACAACACTGAGGACCAGTCATTCGAAATGACTTCTCAATGCATTTTATGCATTGGTAAAAGCACTATGATGAAAAGTGTGATATGTTTTCAGGTATCTCCTATACTAATAGAGCCACATGCTCACCGGTTTGCCACATGATGTAGGCCTATGGACTGAACAAGAAACCACCAAAAATTTTAACCAGTCATCGTTCTCACAACACTGAGGACCAGTCATTCGAAATGACTTCTCCATGCATTTTATGCATTGGTAAAAGCACTATGATGAAAAGTGTGATATGTTTTCAGGTATCTCCTATACTAATAGAGCCACATGCTCACCGGTTTGCCACATGATGTAGGCCTATGGACTGAACAAGAAACCACCAAAAATTTTAACCAGTCATCGTTCTCACAACACTGAGGACCAGTCATTCGAAATGACTTCTCCATGCATTTTATGCATTGGTAAAAGCACTATGATGAAAAGTGTGATATGTTTTCAGGTATCTCCTATACTAATAGAGCCACATGCTCACCGGTTTGCCACATGATGTAGGCCTATGGACTGAACAAGAAACCACCAAAAATTTTAACCAGTCATCGTTCTCACAACACTGAGGACCAGTCATTCGAAATGACTTCTCAATGCATTTTATGCATTGGTAAAAGCACTATGATGAAAAGTGTGATATGTTTTCAGGTATCTCCTATACTAATAGAGCCACATGCTCACCGGTTTGCCACATGATGTAGGCCTATGGACTGAACAAGAAACCACCAAAAATTTTAACCAGTCATCGTTCTCACAACACTGAGGACCAGTCATTCGAAATGACTTCTCCATGCATTTTATGCATTGGTAAAAGCACTATGATGAAAAGTGTGATATGTTTTCAGGTATCTCCTATACTAATAGAGCCACATGCTCACCGGTTTGCCACATGATGTAGGCCTATGGACTGAACAAGAAACCACCAAAAATTTTAACCAGTCATCGTTCTCACAACACTGAGGACCAGTCATTCGAAATGACTTCTCAATGCATTTTATGCATTGGTAAAAGCACTATGATGAAAAGTGTGATATGTTTTCAGGTATCTCCTATACTAATAGAGCCACATGCTCACCGGTTTGCCACATGATGTAGGCCTATGGACTGAACAAGAAACCACCAAAAATTTTAACCAGTCATCGTTCTCACAACACTGAGGACCAGACATTCGAAATGACTTCTCCATGTATTTTATGCATTGGTAAAAGCACTATGATGAAAAGTGTGATATGTTTTCAGGTATCTCCTATACTAATAGAGCCACATGCTCACCGGTTTGCCACATGATGTAGGCCTATGGACTGAACAAGAAACCACCAAAAATTTTAACCAGTCATCGTTCTCACAACACTGAGGACCAGTCATTCGAAATGACTTCTCCATGCATTTTATGCATTGGTAAAAGCACTATGATGAAAAGTGTGATATGTTTTCAGGTATCTCCTATACTAATAGAGCCACATGCTCACCGGTTTGCCACATGATGTAGGCCTATGGACTGAACAAGAAACCACCAAAAATTTTAACCAGTCATCGTTCTCACAACACTGAGGACCAGTCATTCGAAATGACTTCTCCATGCAATTTATGCATTGGTAAAAGCACTATGATGAAAAGTGTGATATGTTTTCAGGTATCTCCTATACTAATAGAGCCACATGCTCACCGGTTTGCCACATGATGTAGGCCTATGGACTGAACAAGAAACCACCAAAAATTTTAACCAGTCATCGTTCTCACAACACTGAGGACCAGTCATTCGAAATGACTTCTCCATGCATTTTATGCATTGGTAAAAGCACTATGATGAAAAGTGTGATATGTTTTCAGGTATCTCCTATACTAATAGAGCCACATGCTCACCGGTTTGCCACATGATGTAGGCCTATGGACTGAACAAGAAACCACCAAAAATTTTAACCAGTCATCATTCTCACAACACTGAGGGCCAGTCATTCGAAATGACTTCTCCATGCATTTTATGCATTGGTAAAAGCACTATGATGAAAAGTGTGATATGTTTTCAGGTATCTCCTATACTAATAGAGCCACATGCTCACCGGTTTGCCACATGATGTAGGCCTATGGACTGAACAAGAAACCACCAAAAATTTTAACCAGTCATCGTTCTCACAACACTGAGGACCAGTCATTCGAAATGACTTCTCCATGCATTTTATGCATTGGTAAAAGCACTATGATGAAAAGTGTGATATGTTTTCAGGTATCTCCTATACTAATAGAGCCACATGCTCACCGGTTTGCCACATGATGTAGGCCTATGGACTGAACAAGAAACCACCAAAAATTTTAACCAGTCATCATTCTCACAACACTGAGGGCCAGTCATTCGAAATGACTTCTCCATGCATTTTATGCATTGGTAAAAGCACTATGATGAAAAGTGTGATATGTTTTCAGGTATCTCCTATACTAATAGAGCCACATGCTCACCGGTTTGCCACATGATGTAGGCCTATGGACTGAACAAGAAACCACCAAAAATTTTAACCAGTCATCGTTCTCACAACACTGAGGACCAGTCATTCGAAATGACTTCTCCATGCATTTTATGCATTGGTAAAAGCACTATGATGAAAAGTGTGATATGTTTTCAGGTATCTCCTATACTAATAGAGCCACATGCTCACCGGTTTGCCACATGATGTAGGCCTATGGACTGAACAAGAAACCACCAAAAATTTTAACCAGTCATCGTTCTCACAACACTGAGGACCAGTCATTCGAAATGACTTCTCCATGCATTTTATGCATTGGTAAAAGCACTATGATGAAAAGTGTGATATGTTTTCAGGTATCTCCTATACTAATAGAGCCACATGCTCACCGGTTTGCCACATGATGTAGGCCTATGGACTGAACAAGAAACCACCAAAAATTTTAACCAGTCATCGTTCTCACAACACTGAGGACCAGTCATTCGAAATGACTTCTCCATGCATTTTATGCATTGGTAAAAGCACTATGATGAAAAGTGTGATATGTTTTCAGGTATCTCCTATACTAATAGAGCCACATGCTCACCGGTTTGCCACATGATGTAGGCCTATGGACTGAACAAGAAACCACCAAAAATTTTAACCAGTCATCGTTCTCACAACACTGAGGACCAGTCATTCGAAATGACTTCTCCATGCATTTTATGCATTGGTAAAAGCACTATGATGAAAAGTGTGATATGTTTTCAGGTATCTCCTATACTAATAGAGCCACATGCTCACCGGTTTGCCACATGATGTAGGCCTATGGACTGAACAAGAAACCACCAAAAATTTTAACCAGTCATCGTTCTCACAACACTGAGGACCAGTCATTCGAAATGACTTCTCCATGCATTTTATGCATTGGTAAAAGCACTATGATGGAAAGTGTGATATGTTTTCAGGTATCTCCTATACTAATAGAGCCACATGCTCACCGGTTTGCCACATGATGTAAGCCTATGGACTGAACAAGAAACCACCAAAAATTTTAACCAGTCATCGTTCTCACAACACTGAGGACCAGTCATTCGAAATGACTTCTCCATGCATTTTATGCATTGGTAAAAGCACTATGATGAAAAGTGTGATATGTTTTCAGGTATCTCCTATACTAATAGAGCCACATGCTCACCGGTTTGCCACATGATGTAGGCCTATGGACTGAACAAGAAACCACCAAAAATTTTAACCAGTCATCGTTCTCACAACACTGAGGACCAGTCATTCGAAATGACTTCTCCATGCATTTTATGCATTGGTAAAAGCACTATGATGAAAAGTGTGATATGTTTTCAGGTATCTCCTATACTAATAGAGCCACATGCTCACCGGTTTGCCACATGATGTAGGCCTATGGACTGAACAAGAAACCACCAAAAATTTTAACCAGTCATCGTTCTCACAACACTGAGGACCAGTCATTCGAAATGACTTCTCCATGCATTTTATGCATTGGTAAAAGCACTATGATGAAAAGTGTGATATGTTTTCAGGTATCTCCTATACTAATAGAGCCACATGCTCACCGGTTTGCCACATGATGTAGGCCTATGGACTGAACAAGAAACCACCAAAAATTTTAACCAGTCACCGTTCTCACAACACTGAGGACCAGTCATTCGAAATGACTTCTCCATGCATTTTATGCATTGGTAAAAGCACTATGATGAAAAGTGTGATATGTTTTCAGGTATCTCCTATACTAATAGAGCTACATGCTCACCGGTTTGCCACACGATGTAGGCCTATGGACTGAACAAGAAACCACCAAAAATTTTAACCAGTCATCGTTCTCACAACACTGAGGACCAGTCATTCGAAATGACTTCTCCATGCATTTTATGCATTGGTAAAAGCACTATGATGAAAAGTGTGATATGTTTTCAGGTATCTCCTATACTAATAGAGCCACATGCTCACCGGTTTGCCACATGATGTAGGCGTATGGACTGAACAAGAAACCACCAAAAATTTTAACCAGTCATCGTTCTCACAACACTGAGGACCAGTCATTCGAAATGACTTCTCCATGCATTTTATGCATTGGTAAAAGCACTATGATGAAAAGTGTGATATGTTTTCAGGTATCTCCTATACTAATAGAGCCACATGCTCACCGGTTTGCCACATGATGTAGGCCTATGGACTGAACAAGAAACCACCAAAAATTTTAACCAGTCATCGTTCTCACAACACTGAGGACCAGTCATTCGAAATGACTTCTCCATGCATTTTATGCATTGGTAAAAGCACTATGATGAAAAGTGTGATATGTTTTCAGGTATCTCCTATACTAATGGAGCCACATGCTCACCGGTTTGCCACATAATGTAGGCCTATGGACTGAACAAGAAACCACCAAAAATTTTAACCAGTCATCGTTCTCACAACACTGAGGACCAGTCATTCGAAATGACTTCTCCATGCATTTTATGCATTGGTAATAGCACTATGATGAAAAGTGTGATATGTTTTCAGGTATCTCCTATACTAATAGAGCCACATGCTCACCGGTTTGCCACATGATGTAGGCCTATGGACTGAACAAGAAACCACCAAAAATTTTAACCAGTCATCGTTCTCACAACACTGAGGACCAGTCATTCGAAATGACTTCTCCATGCATTTTATGCATTGGTAAAAGCACTATGATGAAAAGTGTGATATGTTTTCAGGTATCTCCTATACTAATAGAGCCACATGCTCACCGGTTTGCCACATGATGTAGGCCTATGGACTGAACAAGAAACCACCAAAAATTTTAACCAGTCATCGTTCTCACAACACTGAGGACCAGTCATTCGAAATGACTTCTCCATGCATTTTATGCATTGGTAAAAGCACTATGATGAAAAGTGTGATATGTTTTCAGGTATCTCCTATACTAATAGAGCCACATGCTCACCGGTTTGCCACATGATGTAGGCCTATGGACTGAACAAGAAACCACCAAAAATTTTAACCAGTCATCGTTCTCACAACACTGAGGACCAGTCATTCGAAATGACTTCTCCATGCATTTTATGCATTGGTAAAAGCACTATGATGAAAAGTGTGATATGTTTTCAGGTATCTCCTATACTAATAGAGCCACATGCTCACCGGTTTGCCACATGATGTAGGCCTATGGACTGAACAAGAAACCACCAAAAATTTTAACCAGTCATTGTTCTCACAACACTGAGGACCAGTCATTCGAAATGACTTCTCCATGCATTTTATGCATTGGTAAAAGCACTATGATGAAAAGTGTGATATGTTTTCAGGTATCTCCTATACTAATAGAGCCACATGCTCACCGGTTTGCCACATGATGTAGGCCTATGGACTGAACAAGAAACCACCAAACATTTTAACCAGTCATCGTTCTCACAACACTGAGGACCAGTCATTCGAAATGACTTCTCCATACATTTTATGCATTGGTAAAAGCACTATGATGAAAAGTGTGATATGTTTTCAGGTATCTCCTATACTAATAGAGCCACATGCTCACCGGTTTGCCACATGATGTAGGCCTATGGACTGAACAAGAAACCACCAAACATTTTAACCAGTCATCGTTCTCACAACACTGAGGACCAGTCATTCGAAATGACTTCTCCATGCATTTTATGCATTGGTAAAAGCACTATGATGAAAAGTGTGATATGTTTTCAGGTATCTCCTATACTAATAGAGCCACATGCTCACCGGTTTGCCACATGATGTAGGCCTATGGACTGAACAAGAAACCACCAAAAATTTTAACCAGTCATCGTTCTCACAACACTGAGGACCAGTCATTCGAAATGACTTCTCCATGCATTTTATGCATTGGTAAAAGCACTATGATGAAAAGTGTGATATGTTTTCAGGTATCTCCTATACTAATAGAGCCACATGCTCACCGGTTTGCCACATGATGTAGGCCTATGGACTGAACAAGAAACCACCAAACATTTTAACCAGTCATCGTTCTCACAACACTGAGGACCAGTCATTCGAAATGACTTCTCCATGCATTTTATGCATTGGTAAAAGCACTATGATGAAAAGTCTGATATGTTTTCAGGTATCTCCTATACTAATAGAGCCACATGCTCACCGGTTTGCCACATGATGTAGGCCTATGGACTGAACAAGAAACCACCAAAAATTTTAACCAGTCATTGTTCTCACAACACTGAGGACCAGTCATTCGAAATGACTTCTCCATGCATTTTATGCATTGGTAAAAGCACTATGATGAAAAGTGTGATATGTTTTCAGGTATCTCCTATACTAATAGAGCCACATGCTCACCGGTTTGCCACATGATGTAGGCCTATGGACTGAACAAGAAACCACCAAAAATTTTAACCAGTCATCGTTCTCACAACACTGAGGACCAGTCATTCGAAATGACTTCTCCATGCATTTTATGCATTGGTAAAAGCACTATGATGAAAAGTGTGATATGTTTTCAGGTATCTCCTATACTAATAGAGCCACATGCTCACCGGTTTGCCACATGATGTAGGCCTATGGACTGAACAAGAAACCACCAAAAATTTTAACCAGTCATCGTTCTCACAACACTGAGGACCAGTCATTCGAAATGACTTCTCCATGCATTTTATGCATTGGTAAAAGCACTATGATGAAAAGTGTGATATGTTTTCAGGTATCTCCTATACTAATAGAGCCACATGCTCACCGGTTTGCCACATGATGTAGGCCTATGGACTGAACAAGAAACCACCAAAAATTTTAACCAGTCATCGTTCTCACAACACTGAGGACCAGTCATTCGAAATGACTTCTCCATGCATTTTATGCATTGGTAAAAGCACTATGATGAAAAGTGTGATATGTTTTCAGTAGTGTTGAGCATTCCGATACCGCAAGTATCGGGTATCGGCCGATATTTGCGGTATCGGAATTCCGATACTGAATTCCGATACTTCCCGCGTATCGGATACCGGAATCGGAAGTTCCCAGAATTCAAATTGAACGCAGCAGCCAATGAGGAATGAATGAAAGTGTGGGCACATCCTGTTTAGCATGGTGGGCATGTAAGTACTGGCAAGGCTTGGATTGGCTGCTGAAATGATGTCACTCTGCACTATAAAAAAGCGCTGCCGCCATTTTGCGCTCACTCTGCTGTGATTTCAGTTAGGGACAGGACGCTGTGTTCTAACTGAGGGCCAGTTGAGCTAGCTAATTGCTTTATTTTCCTTTCCAAAGGCTAATTTAGCAAAACGCTGTGTGTTCTTCACTGTTCACCTTGCTCTTGCCTTGCAGCGCTGTTTTAACAGCGTTCTGCAAGGTCTCTGTGTGTGTGTGTGCAGCTCACTCTGTAGTCTGTGTGCAGCCATATACCCGGTTGTATTCAGCTCAGGGGGGGTTCACACTGCCTCACACAGTTGTTCTTTTTTGCTCTTAGTGCAGCCTGCTGCACATTTTTTCTCAAATTTCCTATTAGTGTTTTTCCACCAGTCTCCAGCTCTATTGTGGAAAAACACTACATAGGATAACCTAGAGGGGGGTTTTTGGGCCTTGCAGCGCCGTTTACGGCTGTCTGCACGGTCTCCGTGTGAGCCCAGCTCGCCCTGTAGTCTGTGTGCAGCCATAGCCGGTTGGATTCAGCTCAGGGTTCGTTACTGGCTCATACCTTGAGAAAAATTTTCCTTTTTTTCAAATAGTGCAGCCTGTTTAAAATTTGAAAAAAAAAATTCCTATTAGTGTCTTTCCACTCGTATCCAGCTAAATAGTGGAAAAACACTATATAGGATAACCTAGAGGAGGGTTTTTTGGCCTTGCAGCGCCGTTTACGGCTGTCTGCACGGTCTCCGTGTGAGCCCAGCTCGCCCTGTAGTCTGTGTGCAGCCATAGCCGGTTGGATTCAGCTCAGGGTTCGTTACTGGCTCATACCTTGAGAAAAATTTTCCTTTTTTTCAAATAGTGCAGCCTGTTTAAAATTTGAAAAAAAAAATTCCTATTAGTGTCTTTCCACTCGTATCCAGCTAAATAGTGGAAAAACACTATATAGGATAACCTAGAGGAGGGTTTTTTGGCCTTGCAGCGCCGTTTACGGCTGTCTGCACGGTCTCCGTGTGAGCCCAGCTCGCCCTGTAGTCTGTGTGCAGCCATAGCCGGTTGGATTCAGCTCAGGGTTCGTTACTGGCTCATACCTTGAGAAAAATTTTCCTTTTTTTCAAATAGTGCAGCCTGTTTAAAATTTGAAAAAAAAAATTCCTATTAGTGTCTTTCCACTCGTATCCAGCTAAATAGTGGAAAAACACTATATAGGATAACCTAGAGGAGGGTTTTTTGGCCTTGCAGCGCCGTTTACGGCTGTCTGCACGGTCTCCGTGTGAGCCCAGCTCGCCCTGTAGTCTGTGTGCAGCCATAGCCGGTTGGATTCAGCTCAGGGTGCGTTACTGCCTCATACCTTGAAAAACAATTTCCTTTTTTTCAAATAGTGCAGCCAGTTTAAAATTTGAAAAAAAAAATTCCTATTAGTGTCTTTCCACTTGTATCCAGCTAAATAGTGGAAAAACACTATATAGGATAACCTAGAGGAGGGTTTCTTGGCCTTGCAGCGCCGTTTACGGCTGTCTGCACGGTCTCCGTGTGATTTAAACTAGCTCTGTAGCCCGATCTGCACCAAAAAAAAGGTTAAGTTCACCAAACACAACTTACACTTGTGTAGGCCACATTTGAAAAATAATAAAGTTTAGTCCACAATTTACAACATTAGTGTTTCTTACACCTGTTAGGAGGAGCATTACAGGAATAAGCACACTAAGGCCTTAGTACTTTTCTGCTTATCTTTATCTGTCAACCAAGATGAAGAGGGCAGGGAGTAAGGCACGTGGGCGTGGGCGCGGAGCAGGGAGAGGAGCAGGGAGAGGACGTGGTGATTCTGTGCCTGCTGCGGGCGCCGGTGACTCGTCGTCACTCAGTTTCAGCAGGGAACAGTCCTTCATGCGCAGCTTTGTCGGAGAGCGCCGTGCACCGCTGCTGCGTGAAGACCAAATTGAAGCCGTTGTCGGGTGGATGGCAGCTAACGCCTCGGCATCGACTTCAGTTAGTGCCACATCCTCTCAGGCACAGAGCACTGGAGAGCAGCCATCTGTCTCTTCACCACCTGCCAAATTGGCCAGGCAGTCAGAGAGCCCAGGACAGGAGCCGTCTCTACTTCTGTTCTCTGAATCTCTTGGCTTGGAAACAGGGGGCCAGCCAAGCAGCATTGGAGAAATGGAAGAAGAGGCAGTGTGCAGTGATGCCCAACACCTTTTTCTCTCTGACTCTGAAGAGGCAGGTGGGCCAGTGCCTCCGGTGACCACAGCGCAGTACGCATCTGATGATGAAACTCAGGTGCCGCTTTCTCGTGCGTACTGTGCTGCTGAGACTACCCAGGAGGAGCAGTTGGTGGCAGAGGTTAGTGGAGATGATGAGGTCCTTGACCCATCGTGGCGTGAGGAACAGGAAGGTGGTGGGAGCAGCTCAGAGGAAGAGCTTCCTCTTACGGGCCAAAGAGGGAGAGGGAGGGGGAAGACTGCGGAGCCTGTAGCCTCCACTTTGGCACCCGTTAGGAGCCTGTCTCTTTCCAAAGCCAAAAAGGGCGCTCCCAAGACTTGCAGTGCCTGGTCCTTTTTTGACACAGTTGCAGATGACATTTGTTTTGTCAAATGCAAGCTGTGTCATCATAAAGTAAAAAGAGGGAAAAATGTCAGCAACCTCAATACCACAAATATGTGGAAACATGTGCGGACCAGGCACGCGGTGGAGTTACAGAAACACACTGAAGATGTAGGCCAACCAACAGCGGCAGCTACCACCTCTTCAGCTCGTGTTGCCTCTTCCTCCAGCTCACGCACAGCTGGTTTGGCTTCCTCCCAGAGACCTTGTGTAATTCCACCCACAGCACCACCTTCCCAGTCATCCTCACACTCCCAGTCTACTCTACAGCCATCGGTAGTACAGGCATGGGAGAAAAGGCGGGCATTCTCGGCCAACCACCCCCGAGCACAGGCTCTGAATGCAGGCATTGCCAAACTGTTGTCCCTGGAAATGCTCTCGTTCAGGCTGGTGGAGACTGACAGCTTCCGTGACTTGATGGCATTGGCAGTCCCACAGTACAAGGTGCCCAGCCGCTTTTACTTCAGCAGGCAGGCTGTCCCTGCCCTGCACAGGCATGTTGAGGCAAACATAAAACATGCGCTACTGAACGCCGTCAGTAGCAAGGTCCACCTCACCACCGATGCGTGGACCAGTCAGCATGGACAGGGGCGATATGTTTCCCTCACTGCCCATTGGGTTAATGTTGTTGAGCCAGGTACAGATCGTGCGAGTGGCGCAGGACGTCACTCCATGACTTCTCCATGCATTTTATGCATTGGTAAAAGCACTATGATGAAAAGTGTGATATGTTTTCAGGTATCTCCTATACTAATAGAGCCACATGCTCACCGGTTTGCCACATGATGTAGGCCTATGGACTGAACAAGAAACCACCAAAAATTTTACCAGTCATCGTTCTCACAACACTGAGGACCAGTCATTCGAAATGACTTCTCCATGCATTTTATGCATTGGTAAAAGCACTATGATGAAAAGCGTGATGTTTTCAGGTATCTCCTATACTAATAGAGCCACATGCTCACCGGTTTGCCACATGATGTAGGCCTATGGACTGAAC
The DNA here is from genome assembly GCF_032444005.1 of Ranitomeya imitator. Taxonomy (NCBI): domain Eukaryota; kingdom Metazoa; phylum Chordata; class Amphibia; order Anura; family Dendrobatidae; genus Ranitomeya; species Ranitomeya imitator. The sequence goes on from NW_027194435.1 coordinate 21,089, forward strand.
AAGAAACCACCAAAAATTTTAACCAGTCATCGTTCTCACAACACTGAGGACCAGTCATTCGAAATGACTTCTCCATGCAATTTATGCATTGGTAAAAGCACTATGATGAAAAGTGTGATATGTTTTCAGGTATCTCCTATACTAATAGAGCCACATGCTCACCGGTTTGCCACATGATGTAGGCCTATGGACTGAACAAGAAACCACCAAAAATTTTAACCAGTCATCGTTCTCACAACACTGAGGACCAGTCATTCGAAATGACTTCTCCATGCATTTTATGCATTGGTAAAAGCACTATGATGAAAAGTGTGATATGTTTTCAGGTATCTCCTATACTAATAGAGCCACATGCTCACCGGTTTGCCACATGATGTAGGCCTATGGACTGAACAAGAAACCACCAAAAATTTTAACCAGTCATCGTTCTCACAACACTGAGGACCAGTCATTCGAAATGACTTCTCAATGCATTTTATGCATTGGTAAAAGCACTATGATGAAAAGTGTGATATGTTTTCAGGTATCTCCTATACTAATAGAGCCACATGCTCACCGGTTTGCCACATTATGTAGGCCTATGGACTGAACCAGAAACCACAAAAAATTTTAACCAGTCATCGTTCTCACAACACTGAGGACCAGTCATTCGAAATGACTTCTCAATGCATTTTATGCATTGGTAAAAGCACTATGATGAAAAGTGTGATATGTTTTCAGGTATCTCCTATACTAATAGAGCCACATGCTCACCGGTTTGCCACATGATGTAGGCCTATGGACTGAACAAGAAACCACCAAAAATTTTAACCAGTCATCGTTCTCACAACACTGAGGACCAGTCATTCGAAATGACTTCTCAATGCATTTTATGCATTGGTAAAAGCACTATGATGAAAAGTGTGATATGTTTTCAGGTATCTCCTATACTAATAGAGCCACATGCTCACCGGTTTGCCACATGATGTAGGCCTATGGACTGAACAAGAAACCACCAAAAATTTTAACCAGTCATCGTTCTCACAACACTGAGGACCAGTCATTCGAAATGACTTCTCCATGCATTTTATGCATTGGTAATGCACTATGATGAAAAGTGTGATATGTTTTCAGGTATCTCCTATACTAATAGAGCCACATACTCACCGGTTTGCCACATGATGTAGGCCTATGGACTGAACAAGAAACCACCAAAAATTTTAACCAGTCATCGTTCTCACAACACTGAGGACCAGTCATTCGAAATGACTTCTCCATGCATTTTATGCATTGGTAAAAGCACTATGATGAAAAGTGTGATATGTTTTCAGGTATCTCCTATACTAATAGAGCCACATGCTCACCGGTTTGCCACATGATGTAGGCCTATGGACTGAACAAGAAACCACCAAAAATTTTAACCAGTCATCGTTCTCACAACACTGAGGACCAGTCATTCGAAATGACTTCTCCATGCATTTTATGCATTGGTAAAAGCACTATGATGAAAAGTGTGATATGTTTTCAGGTATCTCCTATACTAATAGAGCCACATGCTCACCGGTTTGCCACATGATGTAGGCCTATGGACTGAACAAGAAACCACCAAAAATTTTAACCAGTCATCGTTCTCACAACACTGAGGACCAGTCATTCACTGAGGACCAGTCATTCGAAATGACTTCTCAATGCATTTTATGCATTGGTAAAAGCACTATGATGAAAAGTGTGATATGTTTTCAGGTATCTCCTATACTAATAGAGCCACATGCTCACCGGTTTGCCACATGATGTAGGCCTATGGACTGAACAAGAAACCACCAAAAATTTTAACCAGTCATCGTTCTCACAACACTGAGGACCAGACATTCGAAATGACTTCTCCATGTATTTTATGCATTGGTTAAAAGCACTATGATGAAAAGTGTGATATGTTTTCAGGTATCTCCTATACTAATAGAGCCACATGCTCACCGGTTTGCCACATGATGTAGGCCTATGGACTGAACAAGAAACCACCAAAAATTTTAACCAGTCATCGTTCTCACAACACTGAGGACCAGTCATTCGAAATGACTTCTCCATGCATTTTATGCATTGGTAAAAGCACTATGATGAAAAGTTGTGATATGTTTTCAGGTATCTCCTATACTAATAGAGCCACATGCTCACCGGTTTGCCACATGATGTAGGCCTATGGACTGAACAAGAAACCACCAAAAATTTTAACCAGTCATCGTTCTCACAACACTGAGGACCAGTCATTCGAAATGACTTCTCCATGCAATTTATGCATTGGTAAAAGCACTATGATGAAAAGTGTGATATGTTTTCAGGTATCTCCTATACTAATAGAGCACATGCTCACCGGTTTGCCACATGATGTAGGCCTATGGACTGAACAAGAAACCACCAAAAATTTTAACCAGTCATCGTTCTCACAACACTGAGGACCAGTCATTCGAAATGACTTCTCCATGCATTTTATGCATTGGTAAAAGCACTATGATGAAAAGTGTGATATGTTTTCAGGTATCTCCTATACTAATAGAGCCACATGCTCACCGGTTTGCCACATGATGTAGGCCTATGGACTGAACAAGAAACCACCAAAAATTTTAACCAGTCATCGTTCTCACAACACTGAGGACCAGTCATTCGAAATGACTTCTCCATGCATTTTATGCATTGGTAAAAGCACTATGATGAAAAGTGTGATATGTTTTCAGGTATCTCCTATACTAATAGAGCCACATGCTCACCGGTTTGCCACATTATGTAGGCCTATGGACTGAACCAAGAAACCACAAAAATTTTAACCAGTCATCGTTCTCACAACACTGAGGACCAGTCATTCGAAATGACTTCTCCATGCATTTTATGCATTAGGTAAAAGCACTATGATGAAAAGTGTGATATGTTTTCAGGTATCTCCTATACTAATAGAGCCACATGCTCACCGGTTTGCCACATGATGTAGGCCTATGGACTGAACAAGAAACCACCAAAAATTTTAACCAGTCATCGTTCTCACAACACTGAGGACCAGTCATTCGAAATGACTTCTCCATGCATTTTATGCATTGGTAAAAGCACTATGATGAAAAGTGTGATATGTTTTCAGGTATCTCCTATACTAATAGAGCCACATGCTCACCGGTTTGCCACATGATGTAGGCCTATGGACTGAACAAGAAACCACCAAAAATTTTAACCAGTCATCGTTCTCACAACACTGAGGACCAGTCATTCGAAATGACTTCTCCATGCATTTTATGCATTGGTAAAAGCACTATGATGAAAAGTGTGATATGTTTTCAGGTATCTCCTATACTAATAGAGCCACATGCTCACCGGTTTGCCACATGATGTAGGCCTATGGACTGAACAAGAAACCACCAAAAATTTTAACCAGTCATCGTTCTCACAACACTGAGGACCAGTCATTCGAAATGACTTCTCCATGCATTTTATGCATTGGTAAAAGCACTATGATGAAAAGTGTGATATGTTTTCAGGTATCTCCTATACTAATAGAGCCACATGCTCACCGGTTTGCCACATGATGTAGGCCTATGGACTGAACAAGAAACCACCAAAAATTTTAACCAGTCATCGTTCTCACAACACTGAGGACCAGTCATTCGAAATGACTTCTCCATGCATTTTATGCATTGGTAAAAGCACTATGATGAAAAGTGTGATATGTTTTCAGGTATCTCCTATACTAATAGAGCCACATGCTCACCGGTTTGCCACATGATGTAGGCCTATGGACTGAACAAGAAACCACCAAAAATTTTAACCAGTCATCGTTCTCACAACACTGAGGACCAGTCATTCGAAATGACTTCTCCATGCATTTTATGCATTGGTAAAAGCACTATGATGAAAAGTGTGATATGTTTTCAGGTATCTCCTATACTAATAGAGCCACATGCTCACCGGTTTGCCACATGATGTAGGCCTATGGACTGAACAAGAAACCACCAAAAATTTTAACCAGTCATCGTTCTCACAACACTGAGGACCAGTCATTCGAAATGACTTCTCCATGCATTTTATGCATTGGTAAAAGCACTATGATGAAAAGTGTGATATGTTTTCAGGTATCTCCTATACTAATAGAGCCACATGCTCACCGGTTTGCCACATGATGTAGGCCTATGGACTGAACAAGAAACCACCAAAAATTTTAACCAGTCATCGTTCTCACAACACTGAGGACCAGTCATTCGAAATGACTTCTCCATGCATTTTATGCATTGGTAAAAGCACTATGATGAAAAGTGTGATATGTTTTCAGGTATCTCCTATACTAATAGAGCCACATGCTCACCGGTTTGCCACATGATGTAGGCCTATGGACTGAACAAGAAACCACCAAAAATTTTAACCAGTCATCGTTCTCACAACACTGAGGACCAGTCATTCGAAATGACTTCTCCATGCATTTTATGCATTGGTAAAAGCACTATGATGAAAAGTGTGATATGTTTTCAGGTATCTCCTATACTAATAGAGCCACATGCTCACCGGTTTGCCACATGATGTAGGCCTATGGACTGAACAAGAAACCACCAAAAATTTTAACCAGTCATCGTTCTCACAACACTGAGGACCAGTCATTCGAAATGACTTCTCCATGCATTTTATGCATTGGTAAAAGCACTATGATGAAAAGTGTGATATGTTTTCAGGTATCTCCTATACTAATAGAGCCACATGCTCACCGGTTTGCCACATGATGTAGGCCTATGGACTGAACAAGAAACCACCAAAAATTTTAACCAGTCATCGTTCTCACAACACTGAGGACCAGTCATTCGAAATGACTTCTCCATGCATTTTATGCATTGGTAAAAGCACTATGATGAAAAGTGTGATATGTTTTCAGGTATCTCCTATACTAATAGAGCCACATGCTCACCGGTTTGCCACATGATGTAGGCCTATGGACTGAACAAGAAACCACCAAAAATTTTAACCAGTCATCGTTCTCACAACACTGAGGACCAGTCATTCGAAATGACTTCTCCATGCATTTTATGCATTGGTAAAAGCACTATGATGAAAAGTGTGATATGTTTTCAGGTATCTCCTATACTAATAGAGCCACATGCTCACCGGTTTGCCACATGATGTAGGCCTATGGACTGAACAAGAAACCACCAAAAATTTTAACCAGTCATCGTTCTCACAACACTGAGGACCAGTCATTCGAAATGACTTCTCCATGCATTTTATGCATTGGTAAAAGCACTATGATGAAAAGTGTGATATGTTTTCAGGTATCTCCTATACTAATAGAGCCACATGCTCACCGGTTTGCCACATGATGTAGGCCTATGGACTGAACAAGAAACCACCAAAAATTTTAACCAGTCATCGTTCTCACAACACTGAGGACCAGTCATTCGAAATGACTTCTCCATGCATTTTATGCATTGGTAAAAGCACTATGATGAAAAGTGTGATATGTTTTCAGGTATCTCCTATACTAATAGAGCCACATGCTCACCGGTTTGCCACATGATGTAGGCCTATGGACTGAACAAGAAACCACCAAAAATTTTAACCAGTCATCGTTCTCACAACACTGAGGACCAGTCATTCGAAATGACTTCTCCATGCATTTTATGCATTGGTAAAAGCACTATGATGAAAAGTGTGATATGTTTTCAGGTATCTCCTATACTAATAGAGCCACATGCTCACCGGTTTGCCACATGATGTAGGCCTATGGACTGAACAAGAAACCACCAAAAATTTTAACCAGTCATCGTTCTCACAACACTGAGATTCGAAATGACTTCTCCATGCATTTTATGCATTGGTAAAAGCACTATGATGAAAAGTGTGATATGTTTTCGGGTATCTCCTATACTAATAGAGCCACATGCCTCACCGGTTTGCCACATGATGTAGGCCTATGGACTGAACAAGAAACCACCAAAAATTTTAACCAGTCATCGTTCTCACAACACTGAGGACCAGTCATTCGAAATGACTTCTCCATGCATTTTATGCATTGGTAAAAGCACTATGATGAAAAGTGTGATATGTTTTCAGGTATCTCCTATACTAATAGAGCCACATGCTCACCGGTTTGCCACATGATGTAGGCCTATGGACTGAACAAGAAACCACCAAAAATTTTAACCAGTCATCGTTCTCACAACACTGAGGACCAGTCATTCGAAATGACTTCTCCATGCATTTTATGCATTGGTAAAAGCACTATGATGAAAAGTGTGATATGTTTTCAGGTATCTCCTATACTAATAGAGCCACATGCTCACCGGTTTGCCACATGATGTAGGCCTATGGACTGAACAAGAAACCACCAAAAATTTTAACCAGTCATCGTTCTCACAACACTGAGGACCAGTCATTCGAAATGACTTCTCAATGCATTTTATGCATTGGTAAAAGCACTATGATGAAAAGTGTGATATGTTTTCAGGTATCTCCTATACTAATAGAGCCACATGCTCACCGGTTTGCCACATGATGTAGGCCTATGGACTGAACAAGAAACCACCAAAAATTTTAACCAGTCATCGTTCTCACAACACTGAGGACCAGTCATTCGAAATGACTTCTCCATGCATTTTATGCATTGGTAAAAGCACTATGATGAAAAGTGTGATATGTTTTCAGGTATCTCCTATACTAATAGAGCCACATGCTCACCGGTTTGCCACATGATGTAGGGCCTATGGACTGAACAAGAAACCACCAAAAATTTTAACCAGTCATCGTTCTCACAACACTGAGGACCAGTCATTCGAAATGACTTCTCCATGCATTTTATGCATTGGTAAAAGCACTATGATGAAAAGTGTGATATGTTTTCAGGTATCTCCTATACTAATAGAGCCACATGCTCACCGGTTTGCCACATGATGTAGGCCTATGGACTGAACAAGAAACCACCAAAAATTTTAACCAGTCATCGTTCTCACAACACTGAGGACCAGTCATTCGAAATGACTTCTCCATGCATTTTATGCATTGGTAAAAGCACTATGATGAAAAGTGTGATATGTTTTCAGGTATCTCCTATACTAATAGAGCCACATGCTCACCGGTTTGCCACATGATGTAGGCCTATGGACTGAACAAGAAACCACCAAAAATTTTAACCAGTCATCGTTCTCACAACACTGAGGACCAGTCATTCGAAATGACTTCTCCATGCAATTTTATGCATTGGTAAAAGCACTATGATGAAAAGTGTGATATGTTTTCAGGTATCTCCTATACTAATAGAGCCACATGCTCACCGGTTTGCCACATGATGTAGGCCTATGGACTGAACAAGAAACCACCAAAAATTTTAACCAGTCATCGTTCTCACAACACTGAGGACCAGTCATTCGAAATGACTTCTCCATGCATTTTATGCATTGGTAAAAGCACTATGATGAAAAGTGTGATATGTTTTCAGGTATCTCCTATACTAATAGAGCCACATGCTCACCGGTTTGCCACATGATGTAGGCCTATGGACTGAACAAGAAACCACCAAAAATTTTAACCAGTCATCGTTCTCACAACACTGAGGACCAGTCATTCGAAATGACTTCTCCATGCATTTTATGCATTGGTAAAAGCACTATGATGAAAAGTGTGATATGTTTTCAGGTATCTCCTATACTAATAGAGCCACATGCTCACCGGTTTGCCACATGATGTAGGCCTATGGACTGAACAAGAAACCACCAAAAATTTTAACCAGTCATCGTTCTCACAACACTGAGGACCAGTCATTCGAAATGACTTCTCAATGCATTTTATGCATTGGTAAAAGCACTATGATGAAAAGTGTGATATGTTTTCAGGTATCTCCTATACTAATAGAGCCACATGCTCACCGGTTTGCCACATGATGTAGGCCTATGGACTGAACAAGAAACCACCAAAAATTTTAACCAGTCATCGTTCTCACAACACTGAGGACCAGACATTCGAAATGACTTCTCCATGTATTTTATGCATTGGTAAAAGCACTATGATGAAAAGTGTGATATGTTTTCAGGGTAAGTCCTATACTAATAGAGCCACATGCTCACCGGTTTGCCACATGATGTAGGCCTATGGACTGAACAAGAAACCACCAAAAATTTTAACCAGTCATCGTTCTCACAACACTGAGGACCAGTCATTCGAAATGACTTCTCAATGCATTTTATGCATTGGTAAAAGCACTATGATGAAAAGTGTGATATGTTTTCAGGTATCTCCTATACTAATAGAGCCACATGCTCACCGGTTTGCCACATGATGTAGGCCTATGGACTGAACAAGAAACCACCAAAAATTTTAACCAGTCATCGTTCTCACAACACTGAGGACCAGTCATTCGAAATGACTTCTCCATGCATTTTATGCATTGGTAAAAGCACTATGATGAAAAGTGTGATATGTTTTCAGGTATCTCCTATACTAATAGAGCCACATGCTCACCGGTTTGCCACATGATGTAGGCCTATGGACTGAACAAGAAACCACCAAAAATTTTAACCAGTCATCGTTCTCACAACACTGAGGACCAGTCATTCGAAATGACTTCTCAATGCATTTTATGCATTGGTAAAAGCACTATGATGAAAAGTGTGATATGTTTTCAGGTATCTCCTATACTAATAGAGCCACATGCTCACCGGTTTGCCACATGATGTAGGCCTATGGACAGAACAAGAAACCACCAAAAATTTTAACCAGTCATCGTTCTCACAACACTGAGGACCAGACATTCGAAATGACTTCTCCATGTATTTTATGCATTGGTAAAAGCACTATGATGAAAAGTGTGATATGTTTTCAGGTATCTCCTATACTAATAGAGCCACATGCTCACCGGTTTGCCACATGATGTAGGCCTATGGACTGAACAAGAAACCACCAAAAATTTTAACCAGTCATCGTTCTCACAACACTGAGGACCAGTCATTCGAAATGACTTCTCCATGCATTTTATGCATTGGTAAAAGCACTATGATGAAAAGTGTGATATGTTTTCAGGTATCTCCTATACTAATAGAGCCACATGCTCACCGGTTTGCCACATGATGTAGGCCTATGGACTGAACAAGAAACCACCAAAAATTTTAACCAGTCATCGTTCTCACAACACTGAGGACCAGTCATTCGAAATGACTTCTCCATGCAATTTATGCATTGGTAAAAGCACTATGATGAAAAGTGTGATATGTTTTCAGGTATCTCCTATACTAATAGAGCCACATGCTCACCGGTTTGCCACATGATGTAGGCCTATGGACTGAACAAGAAACCACCAAAAATTTTAACCAGTCATCGTTCTCACAACACTGAGGACCAGTCATTCGAAATGACTTCTCCATGCATTTTATGCATTGGTAAAAGCACTATGATGAAAAGTGTGATATGTTTTCAGGTATCTCCTATACTAATAGAGCCACATGCTCACCGGTTTGCCACATGATGTAGGCCTATGGACTGAACAAGAAACCACCAAAAATTTTAACCAGTCATCGTTCCTCACAACACTGAGGACCAGTCATTCGAAATGACTTCTCCATGCATTTTATGCATTGGTAAAAGCACTATGATGAAAAGTGTGATATGTTTTCAGGTATCTCCTATACTAATAGAGCCACATGCTCACCGGTTTGCCACATTATGTAGGCCTATGGACTGAACCAGAAACCATAAAAAATTTTAACCAGTCATCGTTCTCACAACACTGAGGACCAGTCATTCGAAATGACTTCTCAATGCATTTTATGCATTGGTAAAAGCACTATGATGAAAAGTGTGATATGTTTTCAGGTATCTCCTATACTAATAGAGCCACATGCTCACCGGTTTGCCACATGATGTAGGCCTATGGACTGAACAAGAAACCACCAAAAATTTTAACCAGTCATCGTTCTCACAACACTGAGGACCAGTCATTCGAAATGACTTCTCCATGCATTTTATGCATTGGTAAAAGCACTATGATGAAAAGTGTGATATGTTTTCAGGTATCTCCTATACTAATAGAGCCACATGCTCACCGGTTTGCCACATGATGTAGGCCTATGGACTGAACAAGAAACCACCAAAAATTTTAACCAGTCATCGTTCTCACAACACTGAGGACCAGTCATTCGAAATGACTTCTCCATGCATTTTATGCATTGGTAAAAGCACTATGATGAAAAGTGTGATATGTTTTCAGGTATCTCCTATACTAATAGAGCCACATGCTCACCGGTTTGCCACATGATGTAGGCCTATGGACTGAACAAGAAACCACCAAAAATTTTAACCAGTCATCGTTCTCACAACACTGAGGACCAGTCATTCGAAATGACTTCTCCATGCAATTTATGCATTGGTAAAAGCACTATGATGAAAAGTGTGATATGTTTTCAGGTATCTCCTATACTAATAGAGCCACATGCTCACCGGTTTGCCACATGATGTAGGCCTATGGACTGAACAAGAAACCACCAAAAATTTTAACCAGTCATCGTTCTCACAACACTGAGGACCAGTCATTCGAAATGACTTCTCCATGCATTTTATGCATTGGTAAAAGCACTATGATGAAAAGTGTGATATGTTTTCAGGTATCTCCTATACTAATAGAGCCACATGCTCACCGGTTTGCCACATGATGTAGGCCTATGGACTGAACAAGAAACCACCAAAAATTTTAACCAGTCATCGTTCTCACAACACTGAGGACCAGTCATTCGAAATGACTTCTCCATGCATTTTATGCATTGGTAAAAGCACTATGATGAAAAGTGTGATATGTTTTCAGGTATCTCCTATACTAATAGAGCCACATGCTCACCGGTTTGCCACATGATGTAGGCCTATGGACTGAACAAGAAACCACCAAAAATTTTAACCAGTCATCGTTCTCACAACACTGAGGACCAGTCATTCGAAATGACTTCTCCATGCATTTTATGCATTGGTAAAAGCACTATGATGAAAAGTGTGATATGTTTTCAGGTATCTCCTATACTAATAGAGCCACATGCTCACCGGTTTGCCACATGATGTAGGCCTATGGACTGAACAAGAAACCACCAAAATTTTTAACCAGTCATCGTTCTCACAACACTGAGGACCAGTCATTCGAAATGACTTCTCAATGCATTTTATGCATTGGTAAAAGCACTATGATGAAAAGTGTGATATGTTTTCAGGTATCTCCTATACTAATAGAGCCACATGCTCACCGGTTTGCCACATGATGTAGGCCTATGGACTGAACAAGAAACCACCAAAAATTTTAACCAGTCATCGTTCTCACAACACTGAGGACCAGACATTCGAAATGACTTCTCCATGTATTTTATGCATTGGTAAAAGCACTATGATGAAAAGTGTGATATGTTTTCAGGTATCTCCTATACTAATAGAGCCACATGCTCACCGGTTTGCCACATGATGTAGGCCTATGGACTGAACAAGAAACCACCAAAAATTTTAACCAGTCATCGTTCTCACAACACTGAGGACCAGTCATTCGAAATGACTTCTCAATGCATTTTATGCATTGGTAAAAGCACTATGATGAAAAGTGTGATATGTTTTCAGGTATCTCCTATACTAATAGAGCCACATGCTCACCGGTTTGCCACATGATGTAGGCCTATGGACTGAACAAGAAACCACCAAAAATTTTAACCAGTCATCGTTCTCACAACACTGAGGACCAGTCATTCGAAATGACTTCTCCATGCATTTTATGCATTGGTAAAAGCACTATGATGAAAAGTGTGATATGTTTTCAGGTATCTCCTATACTAATAGAGCCACATGCTCACCGGTTTGCCACATGATGTAGGCCTATGGACTGAACAAGAAACCACCAAAAATTTTAACCAGTCATCGTTCTCACAACACTGAGGACCAGTCATTCGAAATGACTTCTCAATGCATTTTATGCATTGGTAAAAGCACTATGATGAAAAGTGTGATATGTTTTCAGGTATCTCCTATACTAATAGAGCCACATGCTCACCGGTTTGCCACATGATGTAGGCCTATGGACTGAACAAGAAACCACCAAAAATTTTAACCAGTCATCGTTCTCACAACACTGAGGACCAGACATTCGAAATGACTTCTCCATGTATTTTATGCATTGGTAAAAGCACTATGATGAAAAGTGTGATATGTTTTCAGGTATCTCCTATACTAATAGAGCCACATGCTCACCGGTTTGCCACATGATGTAGGCCTATGGACTGAACAAGAAACCACCAAAAATTTTAACCAGTCATCGTTCTCACAACACTGAGGACCAGTCATTCGAAATGACTTCTCCATGCATTTTATGCATTGGTAAAAGCACTATGATGAAAAGTGTGATATGTTTTCAGGTATCTCCTATACTAATAGAGCCACATGCTCACCGGTTTGCCACATGATGTAGGCCTATGGACTGAACAAGAAACCACCAAAAATTTTAACCAGTCATCGTTCTCACAACACTGAGGACCAGTCATTCGAAATGACTTCTCCATGCAATTTATGCATTGGTAAAAGCACTATGATGAAAAGTGTGATATGTTTTCAGGTATCTCCTATACTAATAGAGCCACATGCTCACCGGTTTGCCACATGATGTAGGCCTATGGACTGAACAAGAAACCACCAAAAATTTTAACCAGTCATCGTTCTCACAACACTGAGGACCAGTCATTCGAAATGACTTCTCCATGCATTTTATGCATTGGTAAAAGCACTATGATGAAAAGTGTGATATGTTTTCAGGTATCTCCTATACTAATAGAGCCACATGCTCACCGGTTTGCCACATGATGTAGGCCTATGGACTGAACAAGAAACCACCAAAAATTTTAACCAGTCATCGTTCTCACAACACTGAGGACCAGTCATTCGAAATGACTTCTCCATGCATTTTATGCATTGGTAAAAGCACTATGATGAAAAGTGTGATATGTTTTCAGGTATCTCCTATACTAATAGAGCCACATGCTCACCGGTTTGCCACATTATGTAGGCCTATGGACTGAACCAGAAACCACAAAAAATTTTAACCAGTCATCGTTCTCACAACACTGAGGACCAGTCATTCGAAATGACTTCTCCATGCATTTTATGCATTAGTAAAAGCACTATGATGAAAAGTGTGATATGTTTTCAGGTATCTCCTATACTAATAGAGCCACATGCTCACCGGTTTGCCACATGATGTAGGCCTATGGACTGAACAAGAAACCACCAAAAATTTTAACCAGTAATCGTTCTCACAACACTGAGGACCAGTCATTCGAAATGACTTCTCCATGCATTTTATGCATTGGTAAAAGCACTATGATGAAAAGTGTGATATGTTTTCAGGTATCTCCTATACTAATAATAGAGCCACATGCTCACCGGTTTGCCACATGATGTAGGCCTATGGACTGAACAAGAAACCACCAAAAATTTTAACCAGTCATCGTTCTCACAACACTGAGGACCAGTCATTCGAAATGACTTCTCCATGCATTTTATGCATTGGTAAAAGCACTATGATGAAAAGTGTGATATGTTTTCAGGTATCTCCTATACTAATAGAGCCACATGCTCACCGGTTTGCCACATGATGTAGGCCTATGGACTGAACAAGAAACCACCAAAAATTTTAACCAGTCATCGTTCTCACAACACTGAGGACCAGTCATTCGAAATGACTTCTCCATGCATTTTATGCATTGGTAAAAGCACTATGATGAAAAGTGTGATATGTTTTCAGGTATCTCCTATACTAATAGAGCCACATGCTCACCGGTTTGCCACATGATGTAGGCCTATGGACTGAACAAGAAACCACCAAAAATTTTAACCAGTCATCGTTCTCACAACACTGAGGACCAGTCATTCGAAATGACTTCTCCATGCATTTTATGCATTGGTAAAAGCACTATGATGAAAAGTGTGATATGTTTTCAGGTATCTCCTATACTAATAGAGCCACATGCTCACCGGTTTGCCACATGATGTAGGCCTATGGACTGAACAAGAAACCACCAAAAATTTTAACCAGTCATCGTTCTCACAACACTGAGGACCAGTCATTCGAAATGACTTCTCCATGCATTTTATGCATTGGTAAAAGCACTATGATGAAAAGTGTGATATGTTTTCAGGTATCTCCTATACTAATAGAGCCACATGCTCACCGGTTTGCCACATGATGTAGGCCTATGGACTGAACAAGAAACCACCAAAAATTTTAACCAGTCATCGTTCTCACAACACTGAGGACCAGTCATTCGAAATGACTTCTCCATGCATTTTATGCATTGGTAAAAGCACTATGATGAAAAGTGTGATATGTTTTCAGGTATCTCCTATACTAATAGAGCCACATGCTCACCGGTTTGCCACATGATGTAGGCCTATGGACTGAACAAGAAACCACCAAAAATTTTAACCAGTCATCGTTCTCACAACACTGAGGACCAGTCATTCGAAATGACTTCTCCATGCATTTTATGCATTGGTAAAAGCACTATGATGAAAAGTGTGATATGTTTTCAGGTATCTCCTATACTAATAGAGCCACATGCTCACCGGTTTGCCACATGATGTAGGCCTATGGACTGAACAAGAAACCACCAAAAATTTTAACCAGTCATCGTTCTCACAACACTGAGGACCAGTCATTCGAAATGACTTCTCCATGCATTTTATGCATTGGTAAAAGCACTATGATGAAAAGTGTGATATGTTTTCAGGTATCTCCTATACTAATAGAGCCACATGCTCACCGGTTTGCCACATGATGTAGGCCTATGGACTGAACAAGAAACCACCAAAAATTTTAACCAGTCATCGTTCTCACAACACTGAGGACCAGTCATTCGAAATGACTTCTCCATGCATTTTATGCATTGGTAAAAGCACTATGATGAAAAGTGTGATATGTTTTCAGGTATCTCCTATACTAATAGAGCCACATGCTCACCGGTTTGCCACATGATGTAGGCCTATGGACTGAACAAGAAACCACCAAAAATTTTAACCAGTCATCGTTCTCACAACACTGAGGACCAGTCATTCGAAATGACTTCTCCATGCATTTTATGCATTGGTAAAAGCACTATGATGAAAAGTGTGATATGTTTTCAGGTATCTCCTATACTAATAGAGCCACATGCTCACCGGTTTGCCACATGATGTAGGCCTATGGACTGAACAAGAAACCACCAAAAATTTTAACCAGTCATCGTTCTCACAACACTGAGGACCAGTCATTCGAAATGACTTCTCCATGCATTTTATGCATTGGTAAAAGCACTATGATGAAAAGTGTGATATGTTTTCAGGTATCTCCTATACTAATAGAGCCACATGCTCACCGGTTTGCCACATGATGTAGGCCTATGGACTGAACAAGAAACCACCAAAAATTTTAACCAGTCATCGTTCTCACAACACTGAGGACCAGTCATTCGAAATGACTTCTCCATGCATTTTATGCATTGGTAAAAGCACTATGATGAAAAGTGTGATATGTTTTCAGGTATCTCCTATACTAATAGAGCCACATGCTCACCGGTTTGCCACATGATGTAGGCCTATGGACTGAACAAGAAACCACCAAAAATTTTAACCAGTCATCGTTCTCACAACACTGAGGACCAGTCATTCGAAATGACTTCTCCATGCATTTTATGCATTGGTAAAAGCACTATGATGAAAAGTGTGATATGTTTTCAGGTATCTCCTATACTAATAGAGCCACATGCTCACCGGTTTGCCACATGATGTAGGCCTATGGACTGAACAAGAAACCACCAAAAATTTTAACCAGTCATCGTTCTCACAACACTGAGGACCAGTCATTCGAAATGACTTCTCCATGCATTTTATGCATTGGTAAAAGCACTATGATGAAAAGTGTGATATGTTTTCAGGTATCTCCTATACTGAATAGTGCCACATGCTCACCGGTTTGCCACATGATGTAGGCCTATGGACTGAACAAGAAACCACCAAAAATTTTAACCAGTCATCGTTCTCACAACACTGAGGACCAGTCATTCGAAATGACTTCTCCATGCATTTTATGCATTGGTAAAAGCACTATGATGAAAAGTGTGATATGTTTTCAGGTATCTCCTATACTAATAGAGCCACATGCTCACCGGTTTGCCACATGATGTAGGCCTATGGACTGAACAAGAAACCACCAAAAATTTTAACCAGTCATCGTTCTCACAACACTGAGGACCAGTCATTCGAAATGACTTCTCCATGCATTTTATGCATTGGTAAAAGCACTATGATGAAAAGTGTGATATGTTTTCAGGTATCTCCTATACTAATAGAGCCACATGCTCACCGGTTTGCCACATGATGTAGGCCTATGGACTGAACAAGAAACCACCAAAAATTTTAACCAGTCATCGTTCTCACAACACTGAGGACCAGTCATTCGAAATGACTTCTCCATGCATTTTATGCATTGGTAAAAGCACTATGATGAAAAGTGTGATATGTTTTCAGGTATCTCCTATACTAATAGAGCCACATGCTCACCGGTTTGCCACATGATGTAGGCCTATGGACTGAACAAGAAACCACCAAAAATTTTAACCAGTCATCGTTCTCACAACACTGAGGACCAGTCATTCGAAATGACTTCTCCATGCATTTTATGCATTGGTAAAAGCACTATGATGAAAAGTGTGATATGTTTTCAGGTATCTCCTATACTAATAGAGCCACATGCTCACCGGTTTGCCACATGATGTAGGCCTATGGACTGAACAAGAAACCACCAAAAATTTTAACCAGTCATCGTTCTCACAACACTGAGGACCAGTCATTCGAAATGACTTCTCCATGCATTTTATGCATTGGTAAAAGCACTATGATGAAAAGTGTGATATGTTTTCAGGTATCTCCTATACTAATAGAGCCACATGCTCACCGGTTTGCCACATGATGTAGGCCTATGGACTGAACAAGAAACCACCAAAAATTTTAACCAGTCATCGTTCTCACAACACTGAGGACCAGTCATTCGAAATGACTTCTCCATGCATTTTATGCATTGGTAAAAGCACTATGATGAAAAGTGTGATATGTTTTCAGGTATCTCCTATACTAATAGAGCCACATGCTCACCGGTTTGCCACATGATGTAGGCCTATGGACTGAACAAGAAACCACCAAAAATTTTAACCAGTCATCGTTCTCACAACACTGAGGACCAGTCATTCGAAATGACTTCTCCATGCATTTTATGCATTGGTAAAAGCACTATGATGAAAAGTGTGATATGTTTTCAGGTATCTCCTATACTAATAGAGCCACATGCTCACCGGTTTGCCACATGATGTAGGCCTATGGACTGAACAAGAAACCACCAAAAATTTTAACCAGTCATCGTTCTCACAACACTGAGGACCAGTCATTCGAAATGACTTCTCCATGCATTTTATGCATTGGTAAAAGCACTATGATGAAAAGTGTGATATGTTTTCAGGTATCTCCTATACTAATAGAGCCACATGCTCACCGGTTTGCCACATGATGTAGGCCTATGGACTGAACAAGAAACCACCAAAAATTTTAACCAGTCATCGTTCTCACAACACTGAGGACCAGTCATTCGAAATGACTTCTCCATGCATTTTATGCATTGGTAAAAGCACTATGATGAAAAGTGTGATATGTTTTCAGGTATCTCCTATACTAATAGAGCCACATGCTCACCGGTTTGCCACATGATGTAGGCCTATGGACTGAACAAGAAACCACCAAAAATTTTTAACCAGTCATCGTTCTCACAACACTGAGGACCAGTCATTCGAAATGACTTCTCCATGCATTTTATGCATTGGTAAAAGCACTATGATGAAATGTGTGATATGTTTTCAGGTATCTCCTATACTAATAGAGCCACATGCTCACCGGTTTGCCACATGATGTAGGCCTATGGACTGAACAAGAAACCACCAAAAAATTTTAAACCAGTCATCGTTCTCACAACACTGAGGGACCAGTCATTCGAAATGACTTCTCAATGCATTTTATGCATTGGTAAAAGCACTATGATGAAAAGTGTGATATGTTTTTCAGGTATCTCCTATACTAATAGAGCCACATGCTCACACCGGTTTGCCACATGATGTAGGCCTATGGACTGAACAAGAAACCACCAAAAATTTTTAACCAGTCATCGTTCTCACAACACTGAGGACCAGTCATTCGAAATGACTTCTCCATGCATTTTATGCATTGGTAAAAGCACTATGATGAAAAGTGTGATATGTTTTCAGGTATCTCCTATACTAATAGAGCCACATGCTCACCGGTTTGCCACATGATGTAGGCCTATGGACTGAACAAGAAACCACCAAAAATTTTAACCAGTCATCGTTCTCACAACACTGAGGACCAGTCATTCGAAATGACTTCTCCATGCATTTTATGCATTGGTAAAAGCACTATGATGAAAAGTGTGATATGTTTTCAGGTATCTCCTATACTAATAGAGCCACATGCTCACCGGTTTGCCACATGATGTAGGCCTATGGACTGAACAAGAAACCACCAAAAATTTTAACCAGTCATCGTTCTCACAACACTGAGGACCAGTCATTCGAAATGACTTCTCCATGCATTTTATGCATTGGTAAAAAGCACTATGATGAAAAGTGTGATATGTTTTCAGGTATCTCCTATACTAATAGAGCCACATGCTCACGCGTTTGCCACATGATGTAGGCCTATGGACTGAACAAGAAACCACCAAAAATTTTAACCAGTCATCGTTCTCACAACACTGAGGACCAGTCATTCGAAATGACTTCTCCATGCATTTTATGCATTGGTAAAAGCACTATGATGAAAAGTGTGATATGTTTTCAGTTATCTCCTATACTAATAGAGCCACATGCTCACCGGTTTGCCACATGATGTAGGCCTATGGACTGAACAAGAAACCACCAAAAATTTTAACCAGTCATCGTTCTCACAACACTGAGGACCAGTCATTCGAAATGACTTCTCCATGCATTTTATGCATTGGTAAAAGCACTATGATGAAAAGTGTGATATGTTTTCAGGTATCTCCTATACTAATAGAGCCACATGCTCACCGGTTTGCCACATGATGTAGGCCTATGGACTGAACAAGAAACCACCAAAAATTTTAACCAGTCATCGTTCTCAACAACACTGAGGGACCAGTCATTCGAAATGACTTCTCCATGCATTTTATGCATTGGTAAAAGCACTATGATGAAAAGTGTGATATGTTTTCAGGTATCTCCTATACTAATAGAGCCACATGCTCACCGGTTTGCCACATGATGTAGGCCTATGGACTGAACAAGAAACCACCAAAAATTTTAACCAGTCATCGTTCTCACAACACTGAGGACCAGTCATTCGAAATGACTTCTCCAATGCATTTTATGCATTGGTAAAAGCACTATGATGAAAAGTGTGATATGTTTTCAGGTATCTCCTATACTAATAGAGCCACATGCTCACCGGTTTGCCACATGATGTAGGCCTATGGACTGAACAAGAAACCACCAAAAATTTTAACCAGTCATCGTTCTCACAACACTGAGGACCAGACATTCGAAATGACTTCTCCATGCATTTTATGCATTGGTAAAAGCACTATGATGAAAAGTGTGATATGTTTTCAGGTATCTCCTATACTAATAGAGCCACATGCTCACACGGTTTTGCCACATGATGTAGGCCTATGGACTGAACAAGAAACCACCAAAAATTTTAACCAGTCATCGTTCTCGACAACACTGAGGACCAGTCATTCGAAATGACTTCTCCAATGCATTTTATGCATTGGTAAAAGCACTATGATGAAAAGTGTGATATGTTTTCAGGTATCTCCTATACTAATAGAGCCACATGCTCACCGGTTTGCCACATGATGTAGGCCTATGGACTGAACAAGAAACCACCAAAAATTTTAACCAGTCATCGTTCTCAACAACACTGAGGACCAGTCATTCGAAATGACTTCTCCATGCAATTTTATGCATTGGTAAAGCAAGCACTATGATGAAAAGTGTGATATGTTTTCAGGTATCTCCTATACTAATAGAGCCACATGCTCACCGGTTTGCCACATGATGTAGGCCTATGGACTGAACAAGAAACCACCAAAAATTTTAACCAGTCATCGTTCTCACAACACTGAGGACCAGTCATTCGAAATGACTTCTCCATGCATTTTATGCATTGGTAAAAGCACTATGATGAAAAGTGTGATATGTTTTCAGGTATCTCCTATACTAATAGAGCCACATGCTCACCGGTTTGCCACATGATGTAGGCCTATGGACTGAACAAGAAACCACCAAAAATTTTAACCAGTCATCGTTCTCACAACACTGAGGACCAGTCATTCGAAATGACTTCTCCATGCATTTTATGCATTGGTAAAAGCACTATGATGAAAAGTGTGATATGTTTTCAGGTATCTCCTATACTAATAGAGCCACATGCTCACCGGTTTGCCACATGATGTAGGCCTATGGACTGAACAAGAAACCACCAAAAATTTTAACCAGTCATCGTTCTCACAACACTGAGGACCAGTCATTCGAAATGACTTCTCCATGCATTTTATGCATTGGTAAAAGCACTATGATGAAAAGTGTGATATGTTTTCAGGTATCTCCTATACTAATAGAGCCACATGCTCACCGGTTTGCCACATGATGTAGGCCTATGGACTGAACAAGAAACCACCAAAAAATTTTAACCAGTCATCGTTCTCACAACACTGAGGACCAGTCATTCGAAATGACTTCTCCATGCATTTTATGCATTGGTAAAAGCACTATGATGAAAAGTGTGATATGTTTTCAGGTATCTCCTATACTAATAGAGCCACATGCTCACCGGTTTGCCACATGATGTAGGCCTATGGACTGAACAAGAAACCACCAAAAATTTTAACCAGTCATCGTTCTCACAACACTGAGGACCAGTCATTCGAAATGACTTCTCCATGCATTTTATGCATTGGTAAAAGCACTATGATGAAAAGTGTGATATGTTTTCAGGTATCTCCTATACTAATAGAGCCACATGCTCACCGGTTTGCCACATGATGTAGGCCTATGGACTGAACAAGAAACCACCAAAAATTTTAACCAGTCATCGTTCTCACAACACTGAGGACCAGTCATTCGAAATGACTTCTCCATGCATTTTATGCATTGGTAAAAGCACTATGATGAAAAGTGTGATATGTTTTCAGGTATCTCCTATACTAATAGAGCCACATGCTCACCGGTTTGCCACATGATGTAGGCCTATGGACTGAACAAGAAACCACCAAAAATTTTAACCAGTCATCGTTCTCACAACACTGAGGACCAGTCATTCGAAATGACTTCTCCATGCATTTTATGCATTGGTAAAAGCACTATGATGAAAAGTGTGATATGTTTTCAGGTATCTCCTATACTAATAGAGCCACATGCTCACCGGTTTGCCACATGATGTAGGCCTATGGACTGAACAAGAAACCACCAAAAATTTTAACCAGTCATCGTTCTCACAACACTGAGGACCAGTCATTCGAAATGACTTCTCCATGCATTTTATGCATTGGTAAAAGCACTATGATGAAAAGTGTGATATGTTTTCAGGTATCTCCTATACTAATAGAGCCACATGCTCACCGGTTTGCCACATGATGTAGGCCTATGGACTGATCAAGAAACCACCAAAAATTTTAACCAGTCATCGTTCTCACAACACTGAGGACCAGTCATTCGAAATGACTTCTCCATGCATTTTATGCATTGGTAAAAGCACTATGATGAAACGTGTGATATGTTTTTCAGGTATCTCCTATACTAATAGAGCCACATGCTCACCGGTTTGCCACATGATGTAGGCCTTATGGACTGAACAAGAAACCACCAAAAATATTAACCAGTCATCGTTCTCACAACACTGAGGACCAGTCATTCGAAATGACTTCTCCATGCATTTTATGCATTGGTAAAAGCACTATGATGAAAAGTGTGATATGTTTTCAGGTATCTCCTATACTAATAGAGCCACATGCTCACCGGTTTGCCACATGATGTAGGCCTATGGACTGAACAAGAAACCACCAAAAATTTTAACCAGTCATCGTTTCTCACAACACTGAGGACCAGTCATTCGAAATGACTTCTCCATGCATTTTATGCATTGGTAAAAGCACTATGATGAAAAGTGTGATATGTTTTCAGGTATCTCCTATACTAATAGAGCCACATGCTCACCCGGTTTGCCACATGATGTAGGCCTATGGACTGAACAAGAAACCACCAAAAATTTTAACCAGTCATCAGTTCTCTACAACACTGAGGACCAGTCATTTCGAAATGACTTCTCCATGCATTTTATGCATTGGTAAAAGCACTATGATGAAAAGTGTGATATGTTTTCAGGTATCTCCTATACTAATAGAGCCACATGCTCACCGGTTTGCCACATGATGTAGGCCTATGGACTGAACAAGAAACCACCAAAAATTTTAACCAGTCATCGTTCTCACAACACTGAGGACCAGTCATTCGGAAATGACTTCTCCATGCATTTTATGCATTGGTAAAAGCACTATGATGAAAAGTGTGATATGTTTTCAGGTATCTCCTATACTAATAGAGCCACATGCTCACCGGTTTGCCACATGATGTAGGCCTATGGACTGAACAAGAAACCACCAAAAATTTTAACCAGTCATCGTTCTCACAACACTGAGGACCAGTCATTCGAAATGACTTCTCCATGCATTTTATGCATTGGTAAAAGCACTATGATGAAAAGTGTGATATGTTTTCAGGTATCTCCTATACTAATAGAGCCATATGCTCACCGGTTTGCCACATGATGTAGGCCTATGGACTGAACAAGAAACCATCAAAAATTTTAACCAGTCATCGTTCTCACAACACTGAGGACCAGTCATTCGAAATGACTTCTCCATGCATTTTATGCATTGGTAAAAGCACTATGATGAAAAAGTGTGATATGTTTTCAGGTATCTCCTATACTAATAGAGCCACATGCTCACACGGTTTGCCACATGATGTAGGCCTATGGACTGAACAAGAAACCACCAAAAATTTTAACCAGTCATCGTTCTCACAACACTGAGGACCAGTCATTCGAAATGACTTCTCCATGCATTTTATGCATTGGTAAAAGCACTATGATGAAAAGTGTGATATGTTTTCAGGTATCTCCCTATACTAATAGAGCCACATGCTCACCGGTTTGCCACATGATGTAGGCCTATGGACTGAACAAGAAACCACCAAAAATTTTAAACCAGTCATCATTCTCACAACACTGAGGACCAGTCATTTGAAATGACTTCTCCATGCATTTTATGCATTGGTAAAAGCACTATGATGAAAAGTGTGATATGTTTTCAGGTATCTCCTATACTAATAGAGCCACATGCTCACCAGTTTGCCACATGATGTAGGCCTATGGACTGAACAAGAAACCACCAAAAATTTTAACCAGTCATCGTTCTCACAACACTGAGGACCAGTCATTCGAAATGACTTCTCCATGCATTTTATGCATTGGTAAAAGCACTATGATGAAAAGTGTGATATGTTTTCAGGTATCTCCTATACTAATAGAGCCACATGCTCACACGGTTTGCCACATGATGTAGGCCTATGGACTGAACAAGAAACCACCAAAAACTTTAACCAGTCATCGTTCTCACAACACTGAGGACCAGTCATTCGAAATGACTTCTCCATGCATTTTATGCATTGGTAAAAGCACTATGATGAAAAGTGTGATATGTTTTCAGGTATCTCCTATACTAATAGAGCCATATGCTCACCCGGTTTGCCACATGATGTAGGCCTATGGACTGAACAAGAAACCATCAAAAAATTTTAACCAGTCATCGTTCTCACAACACTGAGGACCAGTCATTCGAAATGACTTCTCCATGCATTTTATGCATTGGTAAAAGCACTATGATGAAAAGTGTGATATGTTTTCAGGTATCTCCTATACTAATAGAGCCACATGCTCACCGGTTTGCCACATGATGTAGGCCTATGGACTGAACAAGAAACCACCAAAAATTTTGACCAGTCATCGTTCTCACAACACTGAGGACCAGTCATTCGAAATGACTTCTCCATGCATTTTATGCATTGGTAAAAAGCACTATGATGAAAAGTGTGATATGATGTTTTCAGGTATCTCCTATACTAATAGAGCCACATGCTCACACCGGTTTGTGCCACATGATGTAGGCCTATGGACTGAACAAGAAACCACCAAAAATTTTAACCAGTCATCATTCTCACAACACTGAGGACCAGTCATTTGAAATGACTTCTCCATGCATTTTATGCATTGGTAAAAGCACTATGATGAAAAGTGTGATATGTTTTCAGGTATCTCCTATACTAATAGAGCCACATGCTCACCAGTTTGCCACATGATGTAGGCCTATGGACTGAACAAGAAACCACCAAAAATTTTAACCAGTCATCGTTCTCACAACACTGAGGACCAGTCATTCGAAATGACTTCTCCATGCATTTTATGCATTGGTAAAAGCACTATGATGAAAAGTGTGATATGTTTTCAGGTATCTCCTATACTAATAGAGCCACATGCTCACCGGTTTGCCCACATGATGTAGGCCTATGGACTGAACAAGAAACCACCAAAAACTTTAACCAGTCATCGTTCTCACAACACTGAGGACCAGTCATTCGAAATGACTTCTCCATGCATTTTATGCATTGGTAAAAGCACTATGATGAAAAGTGTGATATGTTTTCAGGTATCTCCTATACTAATAGAGCCATATGCTCACCGGTTTGCCACATGATGTAGGCCTATGGACTGAACAAGAAACCATCAAAAATTTTAACCAGTCATCGTTCTCACAACACTGAGGACCAGTCATTCGAAATGACTTCTCCATGCATTTTATGCATTGGTAAAAGCACTATGATGAAAAGTGTGATATGTTTTCAGGTATCTCCTATACTAATAGAGCCACATGCTCACCGGTTTGCCACATGATGTAGGCCTATGGACTGAACAAGAAACCACCAAAAATTTTAACCAGTCATCGTTCTCACAACACTGAGGACCAGTCATTCGAAATGACTTCTCCATGCATTTTTATGCATTGGTAAAAGCACTATGATGAAAAGTGTGATATGTTTTCAGGTAATCTCCTACTAATAGAGCCACATGCTCACCGGTTTGCCACATGATGTAGGCCTATGGACTGAACAAGAAACCACCAAAAAATTTTAACCAGTCATCGTTCTCACAACACTGAGGACCAGTCATTCGAAATGACTTCTCCATGCATTTTATGCATTGGTAAAAGCACTATGATGAAAAGTGTGATATGTTTTCAGGTATCTCCTATACTAATAGAGCCACATGCTCACCGGTTTGCCACATGATGTAGGCCTATGGACTGAACAAGAAACCACCAAAAATTTTAACCAGTCATCGTTCTCACAACACTGAGGACCAGTCATTCGAAATGACTTCTCCATGCATTTTATGCATTGGTAAAAGCACTATGATGAAAAGTGTGATATGTTTTCAGGTATCTCCTATACTAATAGAGCCACATGCTCACCGGTTTGCCACATGATGTAGGCCTATTGGAACTGAACAAGAAACCACCAAAAATTTTAACCAGTCATCGTTCTCACAACACTGAGGACCAGTCATTCGAAATGACTTCTCCATGCATTTTTATGCATTGGTAAAAAGCACTATGATGAAAAGTGTGATATGTTTTCAGGTATCTCCTATACTAATAGAGCCACATGCTCACCGGTTTGCCACATGATGTAGGCCTATGGACTGAACAAGAAACCACCAAAAATTTTAACCAGTCATCGTTCTCACAACACTGAGGACCAGTCATTCGAAATGACTTCTCCATGCATTTTATGCATTGGTAAAAGCACTATGATGAAAAGTGTGATATGTTTTCAGGTATCTCCTATACTAATAGAGCCACATGCTCACCGGTTTGCCACATGATGTAGGCCTATGGACTGAACAAGAAACCACCAAAAATTTTAACCAGTCATCGTTCTCACAACACTGAGGACCAGTCATTCGAAATGACTTCTCCATGCATTTTATGCATTGGTAAAAGCACTATGATGAAAAGTGTGATATGTTTTCAGGTATCTCCTATACTAATAGAGCCACATGCTCACCAGGTTTGCCACATGATGTAGGCCTATGGACTGAACAAGGAAACCACCAAAAATTTTAACCAGTCATCGTTCTCACAACACTGAGGACCAGTCATTCGAAATGACTTCTCCATGCATTTTATGCATTGGTAAAAGCACTATGATGAAAAAGTGTGATATGTTTTCAGGTATCTCCCTATACTAATAGAGCCACATGCTCACCAGGTTTGCCACATGATGTAGGCCTATGGACTGAACAAGAAACCACCAAAAAATTTTAACCAGTCATCGTTCTCACAACACTGAGGACCAGTCATTCGAAAATGACTTCTCCATGCATTTTATGCATTGGTAAAAGCACTACTGATGAAAAGTGTGATATGTTTACAGGTATCTCCTATACTAATAGAGCCACATGCTCACCGGTTTGCCAACAATGATGTAGGCCTATGGACTGAACAAGAAACCACCAAAAATCTTTAACCGTCATCGTTCTCACAACATC